>NC_085042.1:10308004-10524198 GCF_963692335.1 Osmerus eperlanus | reverse complement strand
AAGGCTGACCTGCCAAATTAGTTAATTTCATAATCAGGCCTCGGGTCGTTTGGTTTGTTCTGCTGTGAGCCCCACCCGTTCCTCGCTCCCCTGACTCCAAGGTCAAAGAGAGTTCACTTGAGGTCATAGCTGTTTTCTGTACGTAGGTGATGAAAGAGGCTGGCTGTCTGGTCCTTCTCTTTCCTCCTCTCCCTGGTCCTCCTCTCCCTGGTCCTCCTTTCCCTGGTCTCCTCTCCCTGGTTCTCCTCTCCCTGGTCCTCCTCTCCCTGGTCCTCCTCTCCCTGGTCCTCCTCTCCCTGGTCCTCCTTTCCCTGGTCTCCTCTCCCTGGTCCTCTTTTCCCTTGTCCTCCTCTCCCTGGTCTCCTCTCTCCTCTCCCTGGTCCTCCTCTCCCTGGTTCTCCTCTCCCTGGTTCTCCTCTCCCTGGTCCTCCTCTCCCTGGTCTCCTCTCTCCTCTCCCTGGTTCTCCTCTCCCTGGTTCTCCTCTCCCTGGTTCTCCTCTCCCTGGTCCTCCTCTCCCTGGTCTCCTCTCTCCTCTCCCTGGTTCTCCTCTCCCTGGTCCTCCTCTCCCTGGTCTCCTCTCCCTGGTTTTCCTCTCCCTGGTTCTCCTCTCCCTGGTCCTCCTCTCCCTGGTCCTCCTCTCCCTGGTCTCCATTGTCTGCATGTAGGAGCCTGGCTGTCCCTGCTCTCTTCTGTATGCTCAGCAGATGCTGAGGAGGGTGGGGTGTTCAGGTCTATGTGATCACACCCTCAGCACCCCCCCCCCCCCCCGACACCCAGTCATTGGTTCCTCAACAGTGGTAAAGGTAGAGGTGGAGACCAAGGTTCTCTCACCCAAAGGTGCTGAGCCTCTAGAAAAGCATGTTTGAGGTGTGGACATGTCAGTAAGGACTGCTGGAGGATGGTGTGAGATAGTTAGTCTGCACTGATCTTTGAAACATTGTCCAAAAAAAAAAAAATCCCCAGAGAAGAAGGGTGCTGATTTTATTGGACAACCCATTTCTGAGGTCAGTGTTTCTGAGGTCAGTGTTTCTGAGGTCAGTGTTTCTGAGGTCAGTGTTTCTGAGGTCAGTGTTTCTGAGGTCAGTGTTTCTGAGGTCAGTGTTTCTGAGGTCAGTGTTTCTGAGGTCAGTGTTTCTGAGTGTTTCTGATTCTGGTTGCAGGCCCCCATGAGGGTGTCTCTGCGCTGCTGGAGGTTTCAGAAATGTCTCCGGAGACTGAAGGCTCTAAGGAAAGGTTGTTCTCATTATCATGTATATCAGTTGGCAAGTTGCCTGACCAGTAGCGTAACAGTTGCCTGACCAGTAGCGTAACAGTTGCCATATGTGTGTGAGCGCTTGTCTGTCCTCTGATGCAAGCCGTCTGTGTTGCGCAGGTCACATTACCCTGCTGCAGAGCATCCCTGCTCTCCTCCTGCTGAACATCACAGCGCCACAATCCTGTTATTTACTGCTTATATTAACATGCAGCATGATAAGCATATTTTCCTCAGTGGATGTAACAAGATGTTTTATTACCAAGACTTCCATCCAAACATAGCAGGGTGTTCTGCTTGCTCATATTTATACCCTTCTACTTTACAGCCTCGCATAAATAACAGCTTTTCTGTGGTGAAATATCAGATTTAAATTTTGCTTTAACATTTGACTAAATTTGAACATGAAGACAGATTGAGAAGGTAAATTAAGAGTGTGTCATCTTGAATGTGAATCAAATAGGCTTTTGCTACATAAGCAGAACCTTAGTTGCAGTTACTGTTTCATCCCTGTTCCAGTAAGGGTTATCAGGCAGTACTGTAGGAAAGACGTTCTACAATTGGTTATGTTAGAAGGTGTGGTTATGTTATAAGGTTTGAGACGTTTTAGTTACTTTGTAGGAAATGTATTTATATGTGCTTTTCTCAGTAGCTTTATCCAGTTTAGATATGATATCATTTATCACAGATGGTCAGAGGAGAGAATATAACTGTAGAGGTTATTCCTCTTGAGGCTTTGATTACTCGTAATTGCACATTACTTCTTTTGTTTTACCTTTCTAATTGTAGTTAATCATGTCAACTGTACAACAAACGTTGCACGTTTCTGGCAATCTATGTTGGCACATCATCAACAGACAAATCTGCGTTTTGAATAATTTGTTGATTAACTGTTAACTCCAAATTAGATCTCTATCATACTAATTGCACATTAAGAACTTTACAGTAGCTGTGATAGTCTGAGGTGTTCATATTTATAATTCAGAAAATTGAAAACCATTCCCCTAATCACTGCGTAAAGGAAAATATGAATATTCATAAATGTAGCTTGTTCAACAATTAAATACAATTATGTATCCAAAATAACTGTGGGGAGACATGACAGTCCAGAGATCCTGTATGTAATTTCAACCAGGTTCTAGAAGTGCTTCTCTCTGTCTCCAGGACGAACAGCCAGGGTTGGGCTGTGTCTCCAGGACGAACAGCCAGGGTTGGGCTGAGTCTCCAGGATGAACAGCCAGGGTTGGGCTGTGTCTCCAGGATGAACAGCCAGGGTTGGGCTGTGTCTCCAGGACGAACAGCCAGGGTTGGGCTCTGTCTCCAGGATGAACAGCCAGGGTTGGGCTGTGTCTCCAGGATGAATAGCCAGGGTTGGGCTGTGTCTCCAGGATGAACAGCCAGGGTTGGGCTGAGTCTCCAGGATGAACAGCCAGGGTTGGGCTCTGTCTCCAGGATGAACAGCCAGGGTTGGGCTCTGTCTCCAGGATGAACAGCCAGGGTTGGGCTGTGTTTCCAGGATGAACAGCCAGGGTTGGGCTGTGTCTCCAGGATGAACAGCCAGGGTTGGGCTCTGTCTCCAGGATGAACAGCCAGGGTTGGGCTGTGTGCCAGTGGATGTTTTCCTGCGTTAGCCTCATCGAGGTGGTAATACGGCCACCCTGTGGGAGGGCAGGCGCCCTGGCTCGTGCTCCACGCCGTGTCCAAACGGCCGCCCCTCACACACACACGCTCCGCGCCCGTCCTGACAGCTCCCTCCAATTACCGGCCGCCCTGTCACATGTCCTGCTCCTCCTCACAGAGCCGATCCCATGTGACCACATCTAGCACCCTGCTGGTGGGGGGGGGGGGGACTAGCACACACACATTACACATACATTAAACGCACACACAAATTACACGCACGCACACACTACAGACACACATTACACACATGCACCTATTACACACACACACATATTGCACATACACATTTTCTCCTCATTGTGTAAAAATTCCTCATTCTTCATCCCGCATCATATTGTGGTACAACTTAAGGTCAAAAGGATTCTTTTTCTGCGTTCTATTAGATCATATTAATGTGTATATCCCAACTGTTTAGATTATATTAAGGTGTATATCACAACTCTTTGCATACTGTAACAATGACATCATCGGTCCCTAATGTACCAGCAATCCTGACAACTGGAAGAGGCAGGAACAAATGCCTTGTTGTTTGTGATTTGGACACAAGGCCTCTTCGACACACACACTCCAGTAGGTCTCTAACCAAGAACAATCCCATTACCATCTGATCCTGTTGGCATGCCTCCAAAGCCCTCCACCCTTTCTCTTCCCCTCTTATGATTATTTTATCCTTCTGAATTCTTCATGCCGTAGCCACTGCAGCTATTTGGACGGCTCTAGTGTGGCTCGGCCCGCTCCCTCGGTTGGATTCCGCTCGTCCATTAGTGCCATCTGTGCCTTCCTATGCCGTCTGTGAGGGCCCCAGCCGACGCCAGAACGACTGGCATTTCTCAGGAACAACCAGGGGGATGGTGCCCAGAGCTCTGAGCTGCCAGTGATGTGCACTTACTCTGACAAAACCAGGGAGGAGAGAGTGACGGGGCAGGAAGCAGCTGTGAGGGCCCAGTGCAGCGGCGGGGCAGGAAGCAGCTGCGGCAGAAGGATCCCCACCTTGTTGGAAGGAAGGAGAGGAGAGGGGGGACAGGAGGAGGACGACTTGACTGTAACCTTGTGCTCATCTGGATCCTGGGGTGTAATTGTTGGTAGTTTTCCTCTCCTGATGGTGTGATGAGAGAGAGCTTCCACTGGAGAGAGCGTCTCGGGGTGTGTGTTTGACCTCAGTGTAATAGTCAGCATGCTATTCCAGCATCACAGGGCTTAGCATAGTGGGACATATTTAGACTAACCTTGGTCATTAATGTGTTGACCTACTTTTGTGATTAATGTCTTGATTTAACCATTCTGAATTAAGTAATCCCCAAGCCCTCTTAAAGCAATATTTAGATGGACTGAGGGATGTGCAAAGATGAACTCTTGCCAAATAATGAAACAGTTGCCAAGATGCCATAAGATCAGTTACCCAATAATACCTAGCCTGCATCCCATACCAACACCCATACTGGATGCCTCTTGTTTGCTATGCTGCTCTCAGAATTACAGTTCCAACCAAGAGATTCAATGCACTGGAAGTTTGTGCTTCCACTATTTCTTTCTCGCTCTTTATTTTACTGTGGACAGAAAGTGCTCTGTCAATAGCTGTCAAATGCTTTGAGGAGACTTTGGCCTTCATTTAACCTCCAACATACATTTACACGTTTTATTTAGCTGCTTGCATCCAAAAGGACATGGTGTGCAGTAGATCACCAAGGAGAAGGGAACAGGATTACAATGGTTAACACCAATCAACAGTCTGTTACAGGCTCTCCAACAGACTAGATTTGATTTATGGGACTAACTGGTCGGTTGGAGTACACTGACTTTCGCAGTAAAAATGTTCCCTTGTCACAAAAGAAATGTGAGCTAATGGTGAACAATCTGTACACAGTATGTCACTGCCTGCCGGCGGTAACATTTTTACTGGCGGCTCTAGATGGAAAAAACCTTACCTCGCTCTCTCTATCTCCTGGGTCAATCAGGTAGTCTTGACTGCTTGATTTCCAATCATATGGCACTTTATTTACACAGAAGAACTTTGGATCTGATTACTAAATCAAGTCTTAACGTTTTATAGGAGTAGTGTTTTCCAGGAGTAAGAACTGTGTTTTACAACTGTAAACTTCACATGGGAGGTTGTATTATTTATTAAGCAAATCAGTTTGAATATCACCTCTGATGGCCTTGTATGTCATATTACATAATTTTCCAGATATCTGGGAAGACAATAGACACTCTTTCCATGTAGGGTTAGGGTTATATGACATCATCATAGACACTCTCTTCCATGTACCTTGCGCTTGTACCGAGTTGTGTCTGTCTCTTAACAATACAATGAAAAACTCAAGTTGTCAGCGCCTATCGTGTTGTTGGCTATGCCCAGGATGCTTTCCCAGCAGGCCAGATGGCAGTGCTATGTGGGCAGCGTGCAAGTGCATGGACAAGGGGCTGTGAGAGGAGGGCCTGCCTCCAGGATGGAGATTGCTCACACTCTGGCACTCATCGCCTCCCTTTGCAGCTGGGCTTCTCGCCTCATTCTGGCCTTTTTTTGCACGTTCAATATGCAGGCAGAGGAGAGGACAGGGAGTAAAGCAGAACACATGTCTCGTGTCTGAGACTCCACAGAGCAATGTGGACAACTGAGTTCCCCTCTTGAGAGTCTGGGTTATGATGAAGTTTTATTCTGCAAGAAAGACCTTTTGTGTCATTTGGAAAGAGAATTGTTGATTTCATATGAGAGTAAAGGTGAAATGGATGCCTGAATTTAACATTCTTTTCATACCATCTCAGTCGATTTTCTAGTATTTCAATAAGGTCAAAGTAAAGTAATGTTAATTACTTTATTGTTCTCAAATGTCATACCAAACAAATATTTGTGAGTTAAATGTTTATTTTTTTGTGGAAGCGGAGAACTCCAAAATGGTGCTGTCCGCCCCCCTCGGCCCCCCTCGGCCCCCCTCGGCCCCCCTCGGCCCCCCTCGGCCCCCCTCGGCCCCCCTCGGCCCCCCTCTCGGCCCCCGCGTCCTCGATCTCACTTGTGGAGAAACGAGACGGTGCAAGACTGCTCCGGGGGGATCAAGCTGTTCAGAGAGAGAAGAGAGGATCTCTCTCTCTCTCTCTCTCTCTCTCTCTCTCTCTCTCTCTCTCTCTCTCTCTCTCTCTCTCTCTCTCTCTCTCAGAGGATCACACACAGACTCCTCTTCTGGACTCTTGCCTGAGTACAAGCCATCCAAGCAGAGACACAAACATGTCTCTGGACGACTGTGGACCTCTGTCTGCTCCAGTCAACACTGAGGAGCAAAGACTGAGACGAAAAGCCAACAACATGGCATTAGCTCTGCAAGTTACGTCTCAATGGTCAAACAAACGGATCAGCAGAAATCGGGACGTTTGACTGAACTGGTGCCAAAACCAACTTTATAGTTACACATATTTGGCGGGTTTCATTTCACAATTATGTGAAATTGCAGGACAGTATGTTTGATCTTGCATGAAGAGGTTTTGATCGCTGATTCCTAACCATAACCCTGCACTGTTACCCTACAGCAGGGGTCCCCAAACTTTTTTCTGCGAGGGACAGATAATTTTCAAAACAAAATCAAAACATTTACTTACTTATGCATATTAATCAGTGTAAACATGTGTATTATTATTTTATTTTTTTACAGCATTTCTACCAGTGTTTCCCTACAGCATTCCTACCAGTGTTACCCTACAGCATTCCTACCAGTGTTACCCTACAGAATACCTACCAGTGTTACCCTACAGCATTCCTACCAGTGTTACCCTACAGCATTCCTACCAGTGTTACCCTACAGAATACCTACCAGTGTTTCCCTACAGCATACCTACCAGTGTTACCCTACAGCATTCCTACCAGTGTTACCCTACAGCATTCCTACCAGTGTTACCCTACAGCATTCCTACCAGTGTTAAACATGTTGAGTTACAGTCACACTCCTCTCACTGTTGGAGAGTTTGTAACTGATTTAATTTCTGTGTTACATTTACACTTGTAAATTACAGACATCTTAGTTTACACTTGTTTTAATATTGTATTAACATCTTAGATAAACTATTACGCCTTACAAAAGATACTTGCATATATTGCACCGGAAAGTTTTGTTTGACATCATTAGCAACTTCGCTCTTCAATATATTCAAATTTATTTTAATCCAAACCTAATGGAGTGATTTTAATGGAGTCTATTAATCATCAGCTTTGGATCTGCTCCTCTCTCTGACTGAGAAGAAGAAAAACACACACCTTGTCCCCTCACTTCACCATCTCTACACCTTAGTCATCCACCCGTACATCCCAAGTCATCCACCCATCCGTCCATCAGTCGGGTGAAATCTCCCCGACACCCCGTGCTGACATATTCAAACTATTGTTCAGCCCGCCGGGTGGCACAGGTGGGCAGTCTCTCTCTCTGCCTCAGTGCAACATGGCCCAGTTACAACTCAGAAACACTCTGCCAAGTTGGGCTCTCGTGGGGGAGCAGGGGAACTGGAACGGGTTTGACCGTATTGTGCTGCACCTGCTTAGCCTCACTACCCAGCATTCTGTGCTGAAGTGAGACCAGCTTTTACAAACGTCTCCCTTTCCAAGCCTTAAACCATGAAAATCCAGTGAACTTAGCCGCTCTGTTGGTCACGGCCAAAACAGCATCTGATGTGCCTTATTTGTTGACTGTGTGAGATTAGTTGCAGAGGGTCCACATAGAGGGGCTTAGCAGGCAGGCATGGAGCTCCCACAAAACAGCCCCCATACTGGAGAGGAAAGCAATGCTGAAACATCTATGTGTCTAAAGCCACAGAGCTGGTCCACACTTACATTACATGGCTTATGAGGACGTATAACCCAGCTAACTACTTACTAATTACTAACAGTTGCTGAACTCCATAGAAAGAGCTGGGGAGTGGGGACCGAGGGAGAGAGATGTGGAGAGAGACATGCTGAGAGAGATGTGGGGAGAGAGGTGTGGAGAGAGAGGTGTGGAGAGAGAGATGTGGAGAGAGAGATGTGGAGAGAGGTGTGGGGAGAGAGGTGTGGGGAGAGAGGTGTGGAGAGAGAGATGTGGAGAGAGAGATGTGGAGAGGTGTGGGGAGAGAGGTATGGAGAGAGAGGTGTGGGGAGAGAGGTGTGGAGAGAGATGTGGAGAGAGAGGTGTGGAGAGAGAGGTGTGGAGAGAGAGGTGTGGAGAGAGAGGTGTGGGGAGAGAGGTGTGGGGAGAGAGGTGTGGAGAGAGAGGTGTGGGGAGAGAGATGTGGAGAGAGAGGTGTGGAGAGAGAGATGTGGAGAGAGAGGTGTGGGGAGAGAGGTGTAGGGAGAGAGGTGTGGAGAGAGAGGTGTGGGGAGAGAGGTGTGGAGAGAGAGGTGTGGGGAGAGAGGTGTGGGGAGAGAGGTGTGGAGAGAGAGGTGTGGAGAGAGAGGTGTGGGGAGAGAGGTGGGGAGAGAGAGGTGGGGAGAGAGAGGTGTGGAGAGAGAGGTGTGCAGAGAGAGGTGTGGAGAGAGGTGTGGAGAGAGAGAGATGGAGAGATGGAGAGAGAGATGTGGAGAAAGAGAGATGGAGATGTGGAGAGAGAGAGATGGTGACTGGAGAGAGAGATGGAGAGAGATGTGGAGAGGAGACTGTGGCAGGTTTGGGGGCTTGTTGGCTAGCGAGTATTATCTGTGCTAGAGCTCCCTCTTGGTGCCACTGCGCCCGCTGTTGGCCTCCAAGCCCGGCATCCTGGCGGGGCGACGGGCTCAGACAGCTGCCTGGCCCGGGGTCTGGTAGACACGGTGCAGGACAGGACCCCCTCTGGGCTGGAGGCTGGCCGCTGTGAATAGAGATGATGTTGTGTTGGTATGTGCAGACAAGAGGCAGAGGGAAGGAAGGTGCATTATGCTTTAAGCTTCTCTTGTTGACCGACTGCAGAGCCTCTTAGAGATTTTCTGATTGCATATTATTGTTTTAGTTTTGTAATTTTACATACTGTATACAGATTTCTATGTATAAGACTATTCCTGTTCTTGGCAAAATTATTGATTGGACTTATTTAATTTTATCAGAATGGTGTAGCTGTATTTCATAGTGAAAAACATATATACTTGTATTTAGCAAAATATAAATTTGTTTTGACTCAAATTCAGCTATTAAAAGACAGACTTATTTAGGAAAAATAAATAATACAAGCATTTTAAATACAGGAAATTGTCAGCAATGCCAATACAAGAATACAAATGAAGACATAGGAATGACAACATTTATCACTTTTAAATCTATTTGTATTTATTAATTATTAAAAATGAATTGCTATCAACAGTTATACATTCAATTGTGAAAAACATTTATTTTTTGAATAACAAACTAATTTAATTTCTTCATAAAAATTTAACACTATCTCCTTTTTCTTTTTTCAGGGACGGTGTATGAATTTCAACAGAGTGCCGAATCATTAGAAGAACAAAAAATGACCAGCTTTCCTGTACAAGTACAAGTATCCATTGTGGTCGATGGAGAGAAATCTCCTTTTGTAAGATATTTTATCCAAAAAACCCTGTATCCTCTGTGTTTCTTCTATATGCTTAGAGACCCTCCCAGACAGTGGCTCTACACTCTGAAACTGTTTTATGAACGAATATTTGAATATTTCGAGATAATCATGGCAGGGACAGAACTGTGTATTTTCAAACTTGTCTTTTTAAACTTTGCAAGCGCTAAAAATGCCCAGAAATGCGGCACAAGGATGCCATTCGTATTCGGTTAGATTTTTGTGTGCACCAAAGGCTTAACATATTCTGACCATATTGTGCCTTCTGTGGAAAACCTAATTTCATGGACACAGACGGAAGCTATCTAAAAAGCGGGAGCGAGAGAGGCAGTTTGCCGTTGGCATGGAAGGAGAGCGAATCCCAACGGGGCTCACAAGTGCAGAAGTCCGCTGCCTCCTGGCAACGTCTCGTCACGAAGCCTCTCCAACTCTCCACCATCGATTGCCTGGCGGGAGCCCTTTGACTGCAGATCTTGTCATTTTAACACTGAGAAGTGCACACGCATGACAAATTGTAGACAGGACGCCCTGAGGTTTTGGAGGCAGTACGACTTTGCCCTTAGAAGACACCTTTCTTTCATTATGCACTAGGGACAAGAAAAATTAATAGAGCGTTATTCCACCGCGAGTCAACCCCGTCACTGAAGAGATCTCCGGCTACGTTTGAGGGATGGATGCCTCAAGAGCTTGACATCCTGCTTAGTGTTTTTTCTTCTCTTTTTTTTACCCCCTATTTTTTGCAGTCTGCTCCGTGCTCGTCTAGGCGTACAGCACATCACATAAACATGCCTATCAGTTCAGAGTTTTAAGATCCAGAGATCCAGCTGTCTCACCTGCTCAGCCACATCGGCCATCCCAGTCCTCCCAGGGCCTCTTCACGTCTCAGACCACTAGTTCTCTCACCACCACAATATCAAAGTTTAATTAAAATAATTAAAAGCAACAGCGAGCAGCAGCCTGTGAAGACTTGGCTGTCTACTTTATGCTTTCTGACATTGGATGACCTATTACTGTACTGGTGTTATTTGGTGAAAGAGGGTCTTGGTGATGCTGCACCAGGTTCAAAACGTAAAGTCAAAGTAACGGATGCGACGGACGGATAAGTATTGTTCATTTCCAGAAATTATGTTTCTGGCCACATGGCCCCACACCCAGAAAAGAGGGAGATATATATATTTGTTGTAGATTTCTCAAGCGTGCTGTCATGACGCCAATCCCAAATGATGTTAGTGAGAGCGGAAACACTGTGGGGGAGGAAAGGGGCAGCAGCTGAAGAAAAAGGCTCGAACGATCCAGTCACTTTCGATACGGTACTTCAGATGCAAAATGGATATTCGAGTCGAAACCTGACAAAGCGCGCCGGCTTTGACGGGAACCGGTATAGACAATGACCAGTGGCTGGGTCAGTGGGATGTCTCTGTGCAAGCAGGGATGCTTATCAAATGACACTAAAAATAAGTTCAACAACCATCAACTTTGAGAGGGAATCGGAGAACATCTCACATTTGGTGGGCATGCAAGTGGAGATGGGTGCGCACGTCTTACCAGTCTAATTATTCTTTTGTCTCCTCTGGACGGCGAGCAGCATAAATAATTCCAGTGGTCAACATATCCAAATCCTCGGGGTGCCATCATATTTATTTCAAACCCAAACACACAGTTAGCCTCTTGCTTAATTTTCAGTAAGACATTTTTGATAGGCCATTCAGCTTCTTCTTTTAGAGTGACAGTAGATTGAGGTATATTTAGCACTTTTATATTGTATTTTTTATCTTACAATTGAGAGCACAAGGCTGTTATTAACTCCTGCTAATGAGATATTTACATACTAGTCAAAACACAGCTATCCGTCTTATTAATAACACATCACATTCAATATAGGAGTTTTTCCTTCACTATGCAGTCTCCACATTTCTATGGAGAGCTTATACAAAATAAGGTGTACTTTTTATTAGTAAGAAAAATTACAAAATGTAATTCCTTGAATTAGCGTATACCAAAAATAGCCTTTTGTTATGTTATGTTCTATATTTTTGCACTTAATTTTTACCCCAAATGCCCTTTTGTATGTAAGTTGTTTTGAATGTGGAGATATTTGAATATTTGACCAATTTTATTTTGAATTTTAAATGAATTTTAAAAATAAAATAATAATGTTTATATATTTTGTTTTGAGGCACACATAACCTAAACAAGTTATCAAAAGGTGCTGTAATATTTCTGAAAGCATTGCTGACAACATTTCCTTCAAGTTTTACTCAACATTCAGTGTGTTGCCGTATATTAGAGGCTGATTATCAATTATGGTTAGGGAACTGCTTTTATCACGAGCTAGATAAACATGCTTACCAAAGAATGTGTTGCACAAAATAGTCAATTATATTTTTTAAGGTTGTAATTTGAATGTAAAGTGTTGGTTCTTCTGTGTACAGTTTGACTCTTAGGACCCGTTGTTTTTTTAGTGAAATATGAAAGAATACCACCTTGGTTTTTCTTTTCTCAAAAAGTTCATGGGTTTGCATTTGTGTTGCACACTGTATTGTTTTGTTTAAGTTTCACATGTTTCAGTATAATTTGTCAAATGTTTTATTAAACCTTGTATGGAAAATAGACGCTGTCCTCCTGACACTGTTTAGGTGGTAAGGACACGCTAAAGGCTACATTTAATTGGGCCCATGCAGATTTATGAGGCCCGACAGGGAATGTGATTATATAGTGTGTGTGGACAGAGGAGTGGACAGTTGGAAGACTCTCCCCACTGAAGCCATCACCGGAGGCACTCCGCGCGCACGCACACACACACACACACACACACACACACCCCTTCGAGTTTCACAATGCCCCAAAAATGAGGTCTTCCATTTAGTAAAAAAAATGTGCTTGTACACCTTCTGTTTTCACAACATTTGCATGCTGTGATGGGATGAAGGCTGAGTTGTGTGTGTGTGTGAGAGAGAGTGTTTTAAACACTGCAGCCCTTCCACTCCTGGTTTGAAGAGGGAGAAAAAATTATGTCCTAGTACAAGGATGACGTACTATATATAATGGGATGCTGACAGTGTGTGTGTGTGTGGGGATGTTGAAAATATGTGTGTGTTGCCTTTGATTGTATGTGTGTGTTAAGCAGATCCAGCGAGGTCACATCTGCTTTAGCGTCACTGGCTCCTACTGTTCATGTTGCTCACATGTTGTCTGCTTCCCTCCTCACACACTGCCACTTGACACCACACCAACATCCCCTTAAAAGCTGATTACTGCTGGTTGTTTTACACAGCTTAGAACGCAAAGGGGTTACAGGAGATATTATAAGCCACATTTTCATATGCTTTTTAAATCACTGAGGTTGATAAACTGCTTTACCAACATAACTGGTCATCTATTAACCTCTTGTCTGCTGCAGCTGTAACTATACACTCTTCTTTTTATAACATTGGAAAAGTCTGTTATAATCCATGTTTAAATATTCCACACTGCTAAAGCTGATTTATAAATCTGATATCTCTAATCTAGTACAGAACCGCCTCAGTGCTCTTAGTGAGACCTGTTCTCTCTGCTGGACAGCAGCATGGGAGTTTCACTCAAGTTTCATTTTCTGCATGATATACTGCAGCCATAACATAAGGGGAGTAATCAAGAATGATGACACAGAGAATGCACATCCTGGGGAGGTAAGGGTGAGGGAGGTATGGAGGGAGTCCTGGGGAGGTATGGAGGGAGTCCTGGGGAGGTTAGGGTGAGGGAGGTATGGAGGGAGTCCTGGGGAGGTATGGAAGGAGTCCTGGGGAGGTAAGGGTGAGGGAGGTATGGAAGGAGTCCTGGGGAGGTATGGAGGGAGTCCTGGGGAGGTAAGGGTGAGGGAGGTATGGAGGGGAGCAAACAAGGGTTGCTTTTTAAAAACTATTTTACAACCAAGTGATATTCTGACAGAAGAAACTTCGCTGATGCCACACTGAAGTCGCTCTTAAGTGACATCACTACCTGTCAGGAGGAAACATGACTGTCATAGCATAAGGATGACATCACCTGTCTGCTGTGTCCATGGTGATAGTGGAATTACTGAGTCACACAGGAAACAAGTAATTCAGACCAAAGAAAATCCTGTAGACGCTCTCACATTGATCTGATGAGTGGAGGCATTCTGACCCATCAGTCATTGTGACCCACCATCGTATTGCGACAACTTTACCGCATACAAAAACAAAGTGAAGCATTTTCTTTTAACCGTTGGGCTGTCTCAGAGCCCCCACATTGCGAAGGTTAAAAGAAAAATATTTGTATTTGTTTTTGTATTGGGTAAAATTTGGTAAACACAATGATGGTTCGTTATGAACCTTTGGGTCATGTGACCCGAAGGCAGCACAAGTTAACACAGTCTTAGTTAAGGCTTTCCACCCACATAATATGCATTTTATTGCTAATACACATTCACACACACACCTAAATGGCTTGTTTAGCAGTTTTCTCAACCAAATCATCTGACATGCAGCCAACTGGTCTCTCACACTGTTAATAATTCTATAAAATACTACGTCTAATATAATAATGTAATATCCATGTTCAACTGTACTTAAAACTGTACTTTTTTTGCTGAGAAAGGTATTTTAAGTACAAGGATAAATACATAACACTTAATCATCATAAAGAAGTTGTACTTCCTTGTTTTTTCAAAGGAAGGGTTAGGATAACGGTCAGAGTAATGAGGGCAGCTGTTGCCCAGCTTTAAGCCTGTCTGAATTTCCATGGTTTCCCAATGTGCACAGTTGTCTCTAAAACCTCAGGATCAGTGGCCGGGGCCATATACAGCTTTCCCAGTGTGGCCTTCCCCCTCAGATACCAGAGAGGACTAGCTCCCTAAGCACAGCTTGTTACAGTTGACACATATGCATTGTATTTCAAAGAGCATTACAAGTAAATCCCCTCTCTTAATGTGTCTTTAAGGAAGGCTGCTGTCCAGGGATCCATGTGAAGGATACAGGTGGGAGATTACACACAGTTTATCTTCATGCTTTTAGGTTTTTGGAAAGGCCTCTGTCAGCTGTTTTACATATTATTAATGTATCATAAACTATGTACTTCATGGCCTACACATAGTCTCTATTCAAATAAATGCCTCAATCTTTTATAAGAAGTTTACGATACTGTCGCTTACACAAAGATCATTTAACCTCATTTTAATAAGTACTGTAATGTGTTCAAATCGTTTTTTGTGATTCTTTCAGCACTTTCTCAGACCAGATGGTCAACAAACCGGCTCCAAAAGTCCAGCGATCCTCATGTCGTGGTCAGCATGTTTTTGCACCATTTCCCCCCGTGCCTCTCATACCAGTTTAAAGCAATTTTTCACAGCAGTCTGGTGCATATAGCACCTCAATCTGTGCAGCGCTGAAAGTCCATCCTGCTAGGTATGAAATAATGATAGCACAATATGTGCTGCGAAATACCGTGGGGGCATTGGTTGAGTCAGACCTGTTCACACGCTCACCTTCCTGCCAGAGGGTCAGCTAGCTGTCTGGAGCTGCTAATGATAAAACTCCAACATGCAACTGTCAGCTCACACCAGACCTGTCCTTCACTGCTCACCTATCTGTGCAGACAGGCCCAGAACACTGCTGGCTGTCTCAACCAATATTACCTGGCACCAGGGCTGACTGACAGGCCTGTGAGCCAATTGGGTGGATGTGCTTGGCCTCCAGGGCGGGGCCTCAGCGGAGGCAGGTCATGTGACCTTGCCAGCAGCAAACTGCTTCCTGTCTAATGAACATGGAGAACTGTGACTGGAGGTGTTTGGTAATGTTTCATATCCCAAAGACTCGTCAGGAAAAAGCAGCAAATAGCTTCTGACTACTCCAGCAGATGTTTTGCACTAATGTAGCAGATTACGTTTACCACACTAGCAATGTGTTTTGGTTTTGGAAAGGTTGAGACTCAAAGATGAAGCATCATGCAATGTTCATTCAAATGTTTCACAGGAAATAGTTCTCTTGGACAACCTTTTATTTGAGGCTATAGTTATTCCTGTGAATCAGATGAGACCAATAGTTAAACCGGTTATGAATGAGTTTCCTTTAGGATGCTGTCCAGCTCTGTTATAGCATAGATATCAACAGTAGTATACTGATCTTGTATCCTTGTCTTGGATTTGAACAGTCCCACTCCTCCCCTCTCCTCATTCCGTCCTTCATATTTACCCTCTGCCTCGTCCCCAGAATGGTCCAATCCAGACTATGTGTTCCACAGCCAATCCCTAATCTTTCCTGGGCCACAGGAGAGAAGAGGGGTTCGGGAGAAGAGAGGGAGGGGAGGGAGGAGGAGATTGGGAGGCCCATTTACAACCTCAACTGCTGCCACATTGCCCAGCAAACACAACCCTCCCACACGCCCAGCACCATTCTCTCTGTCGCTGGCATCGTTTAACATTACGATATTTTCCCCGTGTTTGCCCACGGATGATGGGGCCCTCATTGCTATGCATGTGCCAGATGAATCATAAACCTATACCATATGCCATCGCAATTTGCTGATGGGCCCAAGCTGTTTTGGTGGATATAAAATCCAGGGATTACAGAGGCTTGATCCTCAGTGAATGAAGGGAGAGAGGGAGGGAGGAAGGAGAGGGACGAGGAGAGAGGTTCCTCTGGTGATGGTAGGTGGGTGAGAGGAGAGAAGAGGTTCCTCTGGTGATGGTAGGTGGGTGAGAGGAGAGAAGAGGTTCCTCTGGTGATGGTAGATGGGTGAGAGGAGAGAAGAGGTTCCTCTGGTGATGGTAGGTGGGTGAGAGGAGAGAAGAGGTTCCTCTGGTGATGGTAGGTGGGTGAGAGGAGAGAAGAGGTTCCTCTGGTGATGGTAGGTGGGTGAGAGGAGAGAAAGGAGGCACGCCAGGGGTCCAGGGCTGGCCTGCTGTCTCCTCTCCCAGGGCTCAGGTATTATTATAACCTGGTGGCATGAAAACAAGCATGTAGACAACAACATGTTTGTCACCTTTTCCCCAATATGACTGTGATTGGGAATAGCTGTCAAAAACAATAGGACCAACAGGCTTTGGGAATTATCACTACTTTCCTAAATAAAAATCAGATAATTGAGTATTAACTAATTATCATTTGTGTGAGTGCTAAAGCTCTTGTTTATGAAAAACATCAATGTTTTCTTGCTGTTAGGTGAGGCTCAAACAGCTCAAAATCACCATAATTTAGATAATTTAGAACACATGAATAAAGATCTTGGGTTTCATCAAAGAGGTGTGTGGGGGGGGGGGGGGTATTTAGGGTTCAAATGTGGTATTTATGTTGAAAAATGCTTGTTTCTGTCGAGAGGCACTATCTAGCTAGCCTGGCTCTGCCCTCCTACGTACTTCTGCTCAATTTTCATTTTGCTTCTGTACTAGATCTGGGATTTCAGTGTATTAGTCGGTTTTCAGAAACAATTTTTTTGTAGGTCCAATCAGCGAACAGAGGGAGTGGCTGAGAACGATGACGATGTCGTGCACTATTTCGAGTTGTAGTTCAGTAATGGCAGCGGAGAAAGATGCAAGCAAAGCTATTCGGTCGGTTGTGGCAACGCTGCCGAATATCCGTAAATTAAAGCTGGAGCAAGAACAATCCTTGCTGAGTTTTGTTGGTGGCCATGATGTTGTGGCCCTCCTCCCCACGGGGTTCGGGAACATTTTTCCAGCTACGGCAGCTAGCTCCATTACAGTAGTGGTGAAGGCGTTGGTTAAGGCGAACGCTAGCGATTGGTTATTGCAGATCATAGTGGCTCTGGGCAGATCCAATAGTTTTAAACTTCAACAGAGTACCATCCTTCAAGGAAGTTAACGCTTGTCAATGGAGCGATCACAGACCCTCTCTACAAATGAAATGTACGAGGGTCTGGTTAGGACCAGGCTATAGCTACAGAGCTGCCAACTCTCACGGTTTCGCCGTGTGACACACGCATTTCAAACATTTCTCACGCTCTCACGCCACACATTGTATATCTCACGCTGAAAATGCAACGGCAAACAAGTAGCCAAGCTAACGTATGGCGTGAAATTAGTGCCAGGAGAGCGAGCTCTGTAAAAACGATTTGTAACTTGCAAAAAAGATTTGTGTCTCTGTAGAAAATGATTCGTGTACTTGCAAAAAAAAGTTTTGTGTCTCCGTAGAAGAAGGCAAGATTTGTGTACTTGCAAAAAAGATTTGTAACTTGCAAAAAAGATTTGTGTACTTGTAAAAAAAGTTTTGTGTCTCCGTAGAAGAAAAAGATTTGTGTACTTGTAAAAAAAAGTTTTGTGTCTCCGTAGAAGAAAAAGATGTGTGTACTTGTAAAAAAAAGTTTTGTGTCTCCGTAGAAGAAAAAGATTTGTGTACTTGTAAAAAAAAGTTTTGTGTCTTCGTAGAAGAAAAAGATTCGTGTACTTGTAAAAAAAAGTTTTGTGTCTCCGTAGAAGGCGGGAACACTGCTCCCAAAACCATCTAAGCCAAAAATATAGCCATTTCTGTGTCTAGTATCATTGGACGTTTTCGTCTGTCTATCACACAAAGAACGTCAGAGAATAAGAACAAAACTAGAATGCTGATGATTTCAATGGCGAGTCATTTGGTAAGTAGTTCAAAATATCCATGGGCATGTATCTTTAATGCAACATTTAAAGATTATTCGGTTAGCACACTCTTAACAGTATAAATTAATGGATAAGAGTCGTAGTAAGTTGAATAGTTTTTTTAATGTAAATGTATTCGGATATTTAATTAGACGACCAGTCATTAAACCTAGCATTAGTTGGACAATGTGCAGCTAAATGGCAGGGAACTGCCAGTTTAGTTTTCGGTTTTCATGAAAGTGAGTGAGTGAGTGAAGCTCGCGAAAGCTCGCCTAAGGGGGGGGGGGGGGGGTGAAGCTCGCGAAAGCTCGCCTAAGGGGGGGGGGGGGGGGTGAAGCTCGCGATAGCTCGCCCCGGGGGGGGGGGGGGGGGGGGTTGCTACCAAATCTCACGCCAAGGTTTTTGGAAAAATTGGCAGCTCTGTAGCTAGCGTCTGGGAATTAGTATTTCAGCTTAGAGATAACTAGAGAAGGTACAATTTCTGGGGAAATTGTAGGGTGTGCTTGCTTGCGTCGGTTGCAGGTGGGTCCGTGTCTTTTCTATCCGTCCCATTCCCTGGCTGAGCACTGTAGCGGTGTAGCCTACATGTACATAACCTCCTGGAAAATCACCAGTAAAAAATACATCTTTTTATATGTAAGTGTTTAGAAAAGGATAGACTAATCGAAACTTGGTTTAGATCCGTATTAAATCAAGGTTGACACCTATTTTTCCCTCCTTGTGGGATTATGCGTCAGGTGACGAAATGGGACCATGGAGGTTGTAGTTCTGGCCAGTTGAAGACTCAGCAAAGGTAGGCGATGTGTTTCACCACATCCTCATCTTTCTTATCTAGTAAATATGTGGCGTTCAATTTAGGTGATGATTTGGGACCTAAACCTCACAGTGCTAGACCGACAGCCATGCCATAACTCATGCTAACAGTGTTAGCGGCGAGCAACCACTCATACTTTTAATTGAGTGGGTTCTTAGGAGCCCTAACTTCTTCCTTTACGAGCAGAGGGAGCCTTTAATGGCTAGGCCACAGTAATTCGATAATCATTTTCATTGGGTAGAATGCTTGCGATCAATCTGACAGACGACTTCATCAATCTTGATTATATAGTTGCTGCAGACCCCCAATATAAGTGGAGGGGCCATGAATTGTCTCTTTATGAATCACATCTCAACTAAAAGTTCATTAGTAATTGTGCTTGGAAGTGAAATACAGCCACACTTGATATTCATGAAGCTTAGACCTAACAGTCTTGTGTTACAGTTTGTGACAGTAAATTCTCCATTTACATGAGAATGAACCCTAAAACTAAATGAAGAGGGTTAGCTAGCTCTCAGGAAAAGGATTCATCTGACTTGCATCCTTAAATGGTCTGGGATTCTATCATGCTTTTATATTGTTGTGAAATTAGAATATGTTGAGTTCTAGTGAACTTAGTGTTCCTAAGGACAATATCTGTTTTGATCAAGTGACCCTTTGCGTTACAAACTCACACATTTCCATCTGTGATTGAGATTATCCTTCCCATACGATCATCGTGTGGGGGGGATATATGTGGGAAACTACATGTTTTTCCAGAATGGCAACCAAACAGTCAGATTATGATGATGACTTTGAAGACCAAACAGAGCTGAACAATAACAGGGGATTTACCTCACTGTTGTAACACAACATTAAGATAATATGAAAACATTCAACACAACTACCCTGCGTTTCTACTGTTACCAGAAGGATCCGTCACAACATTGATATTAAATACATGAATAAACCAGGTCTTAGTTACATTTACATTTAGTCATTTATCAGACGCTCTTATCCAGAGCGACTTACAGTAAGTACAGGGACATTCTCCCCAAGGCAAGTAGGGTGAAGTGCCATGCCCAAGGACACAATGTCATTTGGCACGGCCGGGAATCAAACTGGCAACCTTCAGATTACTAGCCCGCCCCTTAGTTACTTCTAACCATGCCTAAGAAGAGCTGTTGTCTTCCCATGTCTGTTTAATTCTTCATGCTGGTTCATCACATGCGTCTGGTTGCCCAGACTGCCTCCGTCCTGTCTCTGGCGGAGGGGATGACCTTCAGATGGTATACCTCCCTAAGGGCCTGTCCCTGACCCAACAGCAGCGCCTCAGCTGTGGACTCCTCTCACCTGAGGTCGCCCACAGGCAGTCTCTGACCCCAAACTGTACACACACACACGCCCCCCCACACACACACTCACACAGACTGTCCCCACACACACACATGCCCCCCCACACACACACTCACACAGACTGTCCCCACACACACACATGCCCCCCCCACACACACACTCACACAGACTGTCCCCACACACACACTCACACAGACTGTCCTCATACACACACACGCCCCCCCCACACACACTCACACAGACTGTCCCCACACACACGCCCCCCCCCACACACACTCACACAGACTGTCCTAATACACACACACGCCCCCCCCACACACACACACTCACACAGACTGTCCCCATACACATACTCGTGTGCCACCCCCTGCCCTCCCCACACACAGAGACCCCCCCCCACACACACACACACTCCACATACACACCTACCTACTGACCCTGACAGCGCTCAGAAGCCTTGAAGAAAGAAGCGTAGAAGCCAGGGAACTGGATGCAGTCAAGATAGATTATAACAATAGAAACATTTTAATATGCCAAACTACTGATCCGTCTCCAAGGAAGTATGATGTCAGAACATCCAGACCAGAGATGTACGTATCGAATGTAAACATTCCTGTAAAATTCTGTTGCTTTTGGAAGACTGTTTGTAGCCAATGTATTATCCACACAATGATAGATGTCTAATTTAGTGCAAGTGATGAATAGCATTTTTTTCTTCTTCTTGGGTCTCTACCCTTCAACAGTCACCTCAGGTACAGACATGTAACCCAATTAGCTTATAATTATTGCTTTTTGAAATTAATTAACTTGCTTTGCATTACCTTTCTTCTAATTAGCTGTCGGCTTAGTGTCTCATATTTAGAGCCTAGCTTATCCCCCTCACTGATGATAGGTTTGGATGGGTCTCTGCTAACACTGTTGAGGAGGTAGAGAGGATCAACCTCCTTTTAAATGGACAGGTTTTACGGTTGATTTATTTGGCGCCTTTTTAACTTACAAGGGTGGTTACCAGATTAGTTTGAGTTAGTCATTGTACGGTAGCCTCTTTATCCCTTTATCCCTTTATTTTCCAGTTAATATTTCTGCTCATAACATCTAAGTGAACACGTTTACAC
Source organism: Osmerus eperlanus (assembly GCF_963692335.1). Taxonomy (NCBI): domain Eukaryota; kingdom Metazoa; phylum Chordata; class Actinopteri; order Osmeriformes; family Osmeridae; genus Osmerus; species Osmerus eperlanus. Next base: position 10,502,904 of record NC_085042.1, on the reverse strand, counting down.
AGCTCAGCAGAAGGGGAACACAGCCGAAGCTGAAAACACCCAAACTCTGATGGGCAACAGTAATTACATCCACTTTACTATTGAGATAATGGCTCATTGCCATGAAAGGAACTCTAGCTAATCTAGCTATGATATTTATGTGGACCTCATTAGATTGCTTGTCTGATAAAAGGACTTGAGGATGGCCAGGTACAAGTCCCTTGTGGTGGAAATTTAGAATATAGTTACAATGTATGTGTTTTATACAGATAGGTAATGTAATGAATTGGGGCTTTGTAGGATGCAAGCTCTGTAGAATGGATGTAGCAGTTGGTCTTAAGGTATTTATGGTGTTGTTTTATGATGCCTAACTAAGAAGCCAAAGGCATGGAGGTTGGGGGATTCTTGAGTTCCCGTGGCCTAAAGGGAGAAGTGTAGATGGATCAGTTGATCTAGCAGCCCTGACCTTTTGGCCAAGGAGATTGTGTCCTGTGTCCTGTTTGGGTTTCATTAAGGGTATCTTTACTGTCCTCATTTAGAGAAAGAGCCGTGACATCAAAAGACTTTGGTCACTTGACCTGGGGGGTTCTATCGTCTTAAAGGTCACTGACCAGTGCTAGCCAATCACAGAGACCACTGCATTGATGTATTGATCATTTATTAGGACATCTGTTCTAAGTTTATATAAGGCAGGGCTTTATGGTTGTTCTCCATCACTCTACCGAACGACCTGTAGCACGTCCTTCGGTCATGACTGATCACAGAGTACTCTGTTCATTCTTAAGTTGTACAAACTAAATAAATTGTATTGTAACTGCATCTTTTAACTATTCAGATCTACACAGTGCCACTTGAATTCTGCCATTACACCCTCGCTTACCAGCTTGAGTAACTTAGTAGTGGTACTAGTTAAGCCTGAGTACTTAGTAGTGGTACTAGTTAAGCCTGAGTACTTAGTAGTGGTACTAGGTAAGCCCGTGTAACTTAGTAGTAGTACTAGTTAAGCCTGTGTAACTTAACTCTTACCCATTGAAAGCTCCTGTAATATACATGTGCAATACATATTGTATGGATGTTATCAGTTGTGTGAAATTTTTCAAGACCATGGCGTTTTCTCATACTATATACAGCAAGTTTGTATGAATGTGGATTCTGCTGGAATAAGTCAGAATTAATATTTCAGCTCACAACACAGACACTCTGTTCCATCTTTGCAACTGATCAACACCCAGGATTAGAGACCCTAAGCACCAAAAGGATAATGCCCTTAAAGTCTTTATCATGGGAGATTTAGAATATCATTCGGAGTGTGTTTGAGATATCAGTTTACTCTGTTTTGAGTAAGGTTCAAATCCAACCCGTGTGTGGGGAGGACGTTATTACAGGTGGAAAACACATCCCGTCTGCTGCATGTTACTTAGTCGAATGTTTCCATACAATATTATGTCTCAACAAGCTAGTGGACAACAAGCTAGTGGAAGCTAGTGGATCGCAAATAAGCTCTCAATTTCCTCAGGGAACTCAACCATGACAGCATGGAGGTCAGAGGTCAAATGATCCCCAGGAGTATCACACATGCATTTTCATTTGTGAAATATGTGTTCTATAATCTTAAACTTATCAAGGAAAATTCCCTCTACAGCAATCTGCTAATGTCAAAGAATGTGACACTATAACTGTAGATCAAAGGTTCAATCAATATTGGATTCCTGATTTGTAATGTAGGTCAAGAATAACTATATTTGTGGACATTGTTTGTGGCTTAAGTGTATTGATCTAAGTCAAGTACTCTGCAGCTATTCATGATAGTGTTGTACAGTATCATTTTCAAAAGTAGTTTCTTAAATTTCTATTATACAATGTAAAATAACATATAGCGTGGGTTGATGCAATCAGACCTTTAGTGTTTGCACCTCTAATTGTACAAACTACTCTGAGATTTCCCTCCTCAAACTGTCATAAATCTGGTTGATCATCCACCACTAGCGGGTCTCACTCCAAATATTTACTTATTTATTTTGCAGCATGTATATTTCATCGTGGAGTTTGAGCGTCCGTGGTTCACGGCAGAGCGCCTCTCCTCGAAGGAGGGAAGCAGATGTTCAGAATGGCAGATGAAGCTAGGGTTTGTACACTGGTCCATCAAGTCCATTCAGTGTTTTATTCATCACGGTGCTTCACAAAAGGACTTTATTTCAGAGCTAGTTTGGGTGCATCATCAAGCCCTCCATATCATGTCTGCATTCGAGGGGGGGAGGGGGGGAGGGGGGGAGGGGGGGACAAAAAGCTTCCCCCACTTTTGACGAACAAACCTGCTTCCCTGATCTATAGAAGTGTATGGTGTAAAAGTGACAGACCCTGTTGTGCAACCATAGCTAGTCAACCCTATCATATTCATGAGTTCTGGTATCTGTTGAACTGTATTCAATGCACCTCAAGGCCTATTCGACAGTGTATCACAGTGAATCCAGAGCGACTTACAGTAAGTACAGGGACATTCCCCCCGAAGCAAGTAGGGTGAAGTGCCTTGCCCAAGGACACAACGTCATTTGGCACGGCTGGGAATCGAACTGGTAACCTTCAGATTACTAGCCCGACTCCCTCACCGCTCAGCCATCTGACTCCCTACAAGTATTGACAAGTATTTTAGAAATACTTGTCATTGTTCTTCTCCTGGAGGTGAGGGCAGAGAACTCTCTGAGGAGCCTGGCAGCAGGTGCTAGAGGTGCAGGAGACAGCGCTGCATGAGACAGGACTGCAGGAGACAGGGCTGCATGAGACAGGACTGCAGGAGACAGGGCTGCATGAGACAGGACTGCAGGAGACAGGGCTGCATGAGACAGGACTGCAGGAGACAGGGCTGCAGGAGAGAGGACTGCAGGAGATAGTGCTGCATGAGACAGGACTGCATGAGACAGGACTGCAGGAGACAGGGCTGCAGGAGACAGGGCTGCAGGAGATAGTGCTGCATGAGACAGGACTGCAGGAGACAGGGCTGCATGAGACAGGACTGCCGAGACAGGGCTGCAGGAGACAGGACTGCAGGAGACAGGACTGCAGGAGATAGTGCTGCATGAGACAGGACTGCAGGAGACAGGGCTGCAGGAGACAGGGCTGCAGGAGAGAGGACTGCAGGAGACAGGGCTGCAGGAGACATGACTGCAGGAGACAGGACTGCAGGTGACAGGACTGCAGGAGACAGGGCTGCAGGAGAGAGGACTGCAGGAGACAGGACTGCAGGTGACAGGACTGCAGGAGACAGGGCTGCAGGAGAGAGGACTGCAGGAGATGGGACTGTGTCCCTGAGATGGACTGCAGGAGACAGGACTGTGTCCCTGAGATGGACTCTGAGATGGACTGCAGGAGACAGGACTGCAGGAGACAGGACTGCAGGAAACAGGACTGCAGGAGACAGGGTTGCAGGAGAGAGGACTGCAGGAGACGGGACTGTGTCCCTGAGATGGACTGCAGGAGGCAGGTCTGTGTCCCTGAGATGGACTCTGAGATGGACTGCAGGAGACAGGACTATGTCCCTGAGATGGACTCTGAGATGGACTGCTGGAGAGAGGACTGTGTCCCGCAGATGGACTCTGAGATGGACTGCTGGAGACAGGACTGCAGGAGACAGGACTGTGTCCCTGAGATGGACTGCAAGAGACAGGACTGTGTCCCTGAGATGGACTCTGAGATGGAATGCAGGAGACAGGACTGTGTCCCTGAGATGGACTCTGAGATGGACTGCTGGAGACAGGACTATGTCCCTGAGATGGACTCTGAGATGGACTGCTGGAGAGAGCACTGTGTCCCGCAGATGGACTCTGAGATGGACTGCTGGAGACAGGACTATGTCCCTGAGATGGACTCTGAGATGGACTGCTGGAGAGAGCACTGTGTCCCGCAGATGGACTCTGAGATGGACTGCAGGAGACAGGACTATGTCCCTGAGATGGACTCTGAGATGGACTGCAGGAGACAGGACTGTGTCCCTGAGATGGACTGCAGGAGACAGGACTGTGTCCCTGAGATGGACTCTGAGATGGACTGCAGGAGACAGGACTGTGTCCCTGAGATGGACTCTGAGATGGACTGCTGGAGAGGGACAGCTCAGCATCTGTTTTCTTTATTTAGCTGTAACCACCACGGACAGGACACTTCAAATGATACTCACAACTAGTTTGTGTGTGTGTGCGCACATGCAGTTTGAAGTGGAATATCGTTCTAACCCTCATAGAGAACACCAAAATACACACTCAAAGGCTCTTTTGCATATTCATAACTGTGTACACGGATGTTTACTGTGCACACACGCTGACAGCAGTGTGGACTGGATCATGGCAGCATAAGGTCATACCAGAGATGCAGATGGGGTACAGCATGTCAAGAGCTTTTATGTTTTATTCTGACATTAACAGTGGTACACTCACTCTCACACACGCTCTCTCACACACACACCCCAGTTCCCTCTCTGTCCGGGGTAAACAGATCATTTGAGACAGAACGACACATCAACGAAGAGCAGGGCGATAAGTAGGAGAGTGCTCCACCAGTGCGCTGTGCCAGGCTTGAGACTCAGGTCCTGTGACAGGCCGGGGCCCTGCAGGAGGGTCCTGTGACAGGCCGGGGCCCTGCAGGAGGGTCCTGTGACAGGCCGGGGCCCTGCAGTAGGGGCCTCATCTGGGAGCAGCTGTGGCTGAGAGCAGGAAACATTGAATGAAACAGCTGCCATGGATCCAGTGTCGTCCCCGACGCTCCTACTGTTTCCTCATGCTGCCTCCCTACTGGCCGCCCTCCTTCCACACAAACACACGCACACACATACACACACAGGACTGGGACATTCCTTCTTTTGCTGGCCTCACAGCAGGACCCACACAGCGTGTTCACGTCCTGGCTGGACCCACACAGCGTGTTCACGTCCTGGCTGGACCCACACAGCGTGTTCACGTCATGGCTGGACCCACACAGCGTGTTCACGTCCTGGCTGGACCCACACAGCGTGTTCACGTCCTGGCTGGACCCACACAGCGTGTTCACGTCCTGGCTGGACCCACACAGCGTGTTCACGTCCTGGCTGGACCCACACAGCGTGTTCACGTCATGGCTGGACCCACACAGCGTGTTCACGTCCTGGCTGGACCCACACAGCGTGTTCACGTCCTGGCTGGACCCACACAGCGTGTTCACGTCCTGGCAGGACCCACACAGCGTGTTCACGTCCTGGCTGGACCCACACAGCGTGTTCACGTCCTGGCTGGACCCACACAGCGTGTTCACGTCCTGGCTGGACCCACACAGTCTTGTACCCTTCCAGCCTGTACTCCCTGACCCTCCAGTCTTGTACCCTTCCAGCCTGTACTCCCTGACCCTCCAGTCTTGTACCCTTCCAGCCTGTACTCCCTGACCCTCCAGTCTTGTACCCTTCCAGCCTGTACTCCCTGACCCTCCAGTCTTGTACCCTTCCAGCCTGTACTCCCTGACCCTCCAGTCTTGTACCCTTCCAGCCTGTACTCCCTGACCCTCCAGTCTTGTACCCTTCCAGCCTGTACTCCCTGACCCTCCAGTCTTGTACCCTTCCAGCCTGTACTCCCTGACCCTCCAGTCTTGTACCCTTCCAGCCTGTACTCCCTGACCCTCCAGTCTTGTACCCTTCCAGCCTGTACTCCCTGACCCTCCAGTCTTGTACCCTTCCAGCCTGTACTCCCTGACCCTCCAGTCTTGTACCCTTCCAGCCTGTACTCCCTGACCCTCCAGTCTTGTACCCTTCCAGCCTGTACTCCCTGACCCTCCAGTCTTGTACCCTTCCAGCCTGTACTCCCTGACCCTCCAGTCTTGTACCCTTCCAGCCTGTACTCCCTGACCCTCCAGTCTTGTACCCTTCCAGCCTGTACTCCCTGACCCTCCAGTCTTGTACCCTTCCAGCCTGTACTCCCTGACCCTCCAGTCTTGTACCCTTCCAGCCTGTACTCCCTGACCCTCCAGTCTTGTACCCTTCCAGCCTGTACTCCCTGACCCTCCAGTCTTGTACCCTTCCAGCCTGTACTCCCTGACCCTCCAGTCTTGTACCCTTCCAGCCTGTACTCCCTGACCCTCCAGTCTTGTACCCTTCCAGCCTGTACTCCCTGACCCTCCAGTCTTGTACCCTTCCAGCCTGTACTCCCTGACCCTCCAGTCTTGTACCCTTCCAGCCTGTACTCCCTGATGCTTCTGAACAGACCTCCTTCCATCTCGCATCCGCACGACACGCTGTCCTTTAAAGGACCTGAGGGTTTGAAACTATGTCCTCTGAGACTTGCGCTAATTCATTTTAGCTCAGTGAAGAAGGCGACTTGATGTATTAAGGGTTATCTGTGATTCCTAGTGACAGTTTGAAAGTAAGAGCTTGTGTCTGGATCCTTCTGGACGCAGGACGTGGGCCCCTGGTGTGTCCTGATGACGGGACATGCTCGCCCCCAGCTGTCAGTGACTGATGCCATGGCAAATGGCCTTGAATAATGGATCAGTAAGGTTACAGGATCGCTTCGGATCGTAATGGTGGAGGCTGCTTTGAGTTAGCGTGAACAATTAGCAACAGGGGTAATTACACACATCTGCAGATGATTAATAATGTTTCCTGTTGTCACATAAACTGACACTGCTGTATGTGTCACCTGGCAACATATTTGTTAGTATATTATAAGTCATATAAGTATATTGAAAAGATGCAACAGATATTTCATAATGCACTTGTATATGTTACACATAAACCTACTACAGTAATGAGGTCTCAAGATCATGGTCATGCATTCATGCTGTTTAGGCCCCCGTCAGTTTACAAAATGCCGTCATCTAAATGAATGGAAAGCCAAGCAAGCTCATTATAGTGGCTCAGTAAAGGTTAATAAATTGCTTACAATTCATGACAAGGAAATAATCCAAGTTAGTCATCTATTATTTACAATCTTCTTTTTATCTCCCATTCTTATTGTGGCTCTTTGGCTAGTGACTGTTTCAAGCCTTGGCAAATGAACAATTAGCACTTCCTGTCGAATTGTTGCAAAGAGGGTACTGATCAGTTAACTGATTTTAGAAATGTTTGAAGATAAATTAGAGTTGTCACCTTGTAAATTGTCTCGCTTTGTGTCTGACTATTAGGATGGCGAGATGGAAGTGAAATTTGAGCAGGAACAGAAGTATTCACCTTCTTGTTATCAAGGTTGTGGCTCAGATGTAAAGGCTTTGAACATTAGGATTTATTCTCTGTCTCTTTTGCCCTCGTTCTCACTTTCACTGGGGAATGTATTATGCATTTATATGGTGAGTGTATTTGTGTGTGAAAGACTACAGAGAGAGATTATGTATCTCCCCCTCTCCCTGCCTCTCCCTGCCTCTCCCTGTCTGCCTCTCTCCCTCTCCCTGCCTCTCTACCTCTCTCTGCCTCTCTCCCTCTCCCTGCCTCTACCTCCCCCGCCTCTCTCCCTCTCCCTGCCTCTACCTCTCCCCCCCTGCCTCTACCTCTCCCCCTCCCTGCCTCTCTCCCTCTCCCTGCCTCTCTCTCTCCCTCTCCCTGCCTCTCTCTCCCTCTTCCTGCCTCTCCCTCTCCCTGTCTGCCTCTCTCCCGCTGTCTGCCTCTCTCCCTCTGTCTGCCTCTCTCCTCCTCTGTATGTGGCACTAGCCCTCCTCCCAGTCTTCTCAGTACAGTAATTGACTCATTATTCTGACTGGTATTCTGGGGGTTGATTAAGGGAGGCAGATGCCCAGTCTCTGTAGACGATCTCTGGTTCATACTTGTTTACCCCGTACGTTTACATGACTTATTAGAACACTTAGAGCCGGTTGCCCCTGAGGCACCAACAAGAGAGGGAAACATGCAGGCGGACAAAGCAAAACAAATAGGTTCTGGGTTTGTTCGGGCAGAAACAATAGGGTGCTTGTGACAATAGCGAGCAATTATCGTTTAGAGATTTAATTTTGTTAGGACTGCAAGGATAAAAATAGCTCACTGGATTATCAAAGGTTTAATTTGAACATTCATTCTCATAATTGTGAGTGTGTAGAATTCATTCCTGCATGAGCACATCAAATATAGTAACACCCAACTGTCCAGTAAAAACCATGAAGAGTTTGAAAGACCAAATGCCATCATTTGATTTCTAAACCATTCTTAAATGAAATGGACTAAAATGTATTTAAAGGTAGATTGTTTCCTCTTTTATTGTTATCTTTATGAGGTCCTCAGATTCACTAGCTCAGTGCTAGGTTAGCCCTGTGCTGTGTTAGCCCAGTGCTGTGTTAGAGCTGTGCTGTGTTAGTGCTGGGCTATGTTAGCACTGTGCTGTGTTAGAGCTGAGCTGTGTTAGCACTATGCTGTGTTAGTGCAAAGCTGTGTTAGCCCAGTGCTGTGTCAGTGCTGAGCTATGTTAGCACTGTGCTGTGTTAGCACTGTGATGTGTTAGAGCTGAGCTGTGTTAGCCCTGTGCTGTGTTAGTCCAGTGCTGTGTCAGTGCTGAGCTATGTTAGCATTGTGCTGTGTTAGCCCTGTGCTGTGTTAGCACTGTGATGTGTTACAGCTGAGCTGTGTTAGCACTGTGATGTGTTACAGCTGAGCTGTGTTAGCCCTGTGCTGTGATAGAGCTGTTCTACTATCTTGTCTCTGTTGACTTTTATTTGTTTTGTGCCCTATGAGCAGCCCAAACGTAATACACAGATTTTTTTCACATTTTCTGCGGTTATTCAGACTGAAAATCTGCGGAAATATGCAGAACTAGAGAGGGTACAATTTCTGTGGAAATTGTAGGGTGTGCTTGCTTGCGTCGGTTGCACAGGGGTCCGTTTTTTAATGACATTTTTACAACTGATATTTCTGTATATTTTATATAAAAATGCATAGGGCCTACTTATTATTTATAAAGATGAAAATACGAGTGAAGTGTAGAATGAAATATGATATCTTCTCATTTCCCCTGCAAGAGGCAGCCTCATAGCTGAATCAAAACGAATAAATTTGGCAGTAAAAATTGACCTAATCTCTATGATTTAAACGTCCTTTTAAGTCTCGTGATATTTTCAGGCATTTAGCCTAGCTACTCATATTGCATTCATTCATTAACCCCTTTGAAGATTATTCTACGACGTTACCGGCAGTAGAAGATGGAATCGCGATTCAAACAGTACCATCTGCTAACTGAAAATATGCCCCCAAAAACGTAAATAAGCTTGACATTTATTTAGTGGAAAATCGCTCATTTATAAAAAGCTCACTGGTAGCGATCATTGTCAGTAACAACGCAAAATGCGATATAGCCCTGTGTGGAGAAGCTGCCCCGGTAAATTGTACTACTACAGTACAGTACTAGACTACTGCTGTGTTCGTCTTGGCGATTGCGTTGGTTGAATTCGATTTAACTTTCCGTTGTGCGGTTTAGGCTGAAATTAATTATTATCATGAACAGATTGACAAAGTTTAGGCTGTGGCAATGAAGTTCAGGTTAGTAGTCAGATAGTTTCACCTATTGAAAGACTTTTGATTTAAGTAAGGGGAGTGCCGAACATGTTCTGTCGCCGTTTGACTTCCTAAACAACTGTGTCTCGCGTAGGCTACAGCGTTGCAGTGAGCAACACTGGTTTGAAACCACAGGTAATGATAATTTCACCAACAAATCGTTTACTTGTAATGTAATGTCATAATAAATCCTACAACGAAAATGTATTTGTGAGGAATGTTTATTTTAACGATTGAAAACAGATGCATCATAGACCACTGTAGTATGTGTTGCCCGGGCAACAGAGGCTAATGTCATGCTAATGCTTCAGTGAAATAGTAGACTACCGTTTCCGAAAGTAGATGTGGGCCTACTTCCTTGATAATATTAGCTAATATTGTACATTACATTTCACAATTGTGTTTCACATCACAAAGTAAAATGAGTAAATAGTTATCACCCTGGCCTCTTTGCTTGTGGCGTTTCTGCAGCTGCCTTGCAGTAAAGCTATAGTTAGCCTAGCTATCCCCCAAGTTAACAGATGCGAAACGAATGTTCTGCTACAGGTAGTCACGCGTGTTTTTGTGACGTTAGTGATGTAGTGACGTTAGTAACGTCAGTGACTGTGGCTAGCAAATTAGCCACCGTTAGCTTCACTTTAATAATAGACACGTAATATGAGTTGAGAAGTTCAGACCAATGTGGGTTTTCACCTCTCACACAACAATTAGTAAGATGTGTCAAAGAGCTTTTCAAGTGCCCTGTCTTCCCTCCCCTTTCTCTCTCCCTCTCTCCTCTCTTCTCCCCCCCTCTCTCTCCCTCTCTCCTCTCCTCCCCCCCTCTCTCTCCCTCTCTCCTCTCCCCCCCTCTCCCTCTCCCCCCCCTCTCTCTTCTCTCTCCCCCCCCCCCCCCCCTCTCTCTCTCTCTCTCTCTCTCTCTCTCTCACTCTTGCTGTCTCTCTCTGGTGCAGCAGAATACTTTCTAGGCCACATCTTTAACCCCATTGTTCTGGCTTGACAGCTCAACACTTAACCAGCCTGACACGTCCAGTTAGCTACAAGCAGAAAGTTTACCTGACACAGGGTGGCCTACTTAATGGCTCTCATGGCCCCTCTCCCCCACCCCCCTCCACACCCACCCATGTCCTCCCCTCTGCCCCTTTGTCTGTCTCCCTCCCCACATCATGATACGTCTTATTTGAGGGAATTAGGAGCGTATCAATCACGTGTCGTGGCTGCATGTTGTTGCAGGGCTCCTCATCCAGGCGTCTATCTGTCTCCGGGGCAAAGCTCCAACCCAGGATCATGTGGCGGGGCCGGGAATCCAAACTGACGCTGGTCGGCGCTCTGGTGACCAGTGAGTTTCTCTGACAAACTGACTAGTACACCCCCAAGGGTCTCTTCCCCTCTCTCTCTGTCTCTCTCCCTCTCGACTAAGGGCCCCTTCCCCGGATCCCTTGCTCGCCTGGTTGTTGAGACATCAGTCTTCACCCAGGCGAGCCACCGTTATGGGGCCGGGGTGAAGCAGAGCTCTGCTGTGTCAGCACGATCAATCCGGATCAGGACTGTTTAAAAGGGGGGAGCCAATTACTATAAAAGTTGAGGCGAGACACCACAGCGCAAGCCGCATACGCTGGTGTTCTGGAGGAATGTCTTCAGTTATCCGCTCTGAATCCCAGAGCAGCCTAGTGGAGGTTTGATCTCCTAGAGTGCAGCACTGGTGGACGTGAAGGCTGCCCTGCCTCATGTCTGCTGCCTCACACCAGGAGACATGCAGCACTGGTGGACGTGAAGGCTGCCCTGCCTCATGTCTGCTGCCTCACACCAGGAGACATGCAGCACTGGTGGACGTGAAGGCTGCCCTGCCTCATGTCTGCTGCCTCACACCAGGAGACATGCAGCACTGGTGGACGTGAAGGCTGCCCTGCCTCATGTCTGCTGCCTCACACCAGGAGACATGCAGCACTGGTGGATGTGAAGGCTGCCCTGCCTCATGTCTGCTGCCTCACACCAGGAGACATGCAGCACTGGTGGACGTGAAGGCTGCCCTGCCTCATGTCTGCTGCCTCACACCAGGAGACATGCAGCACTGGTGGACGTGAAGACTGCCCTGCCTCATGTCTGCTGCCTCACACCAGGAGACATGCAGCACTGGTGGACGTGAAGGCTGCCCTGCCTCATGTCTGCTGCCTCACACCAGGAGACATGCAGCACTGGTGGACGTGAAGGCTGCCCTGCCTCATGTCTGCTGACTCACACCAGGAGACATGCAGCACTGGTGGACGTGAAGGCTGCCCTGCCTCATGTCTGCTGCCTTACACCAGGAGACATGCAGCACTGGTGGACGTGAAGGCTGCCCTGCCTCATGTCTCTGCTGCCTCACACCAGGAGACATGCAGCACTGGTGGACGTGAAGGCTGCCCTGCCTCATGTCTCTGCTGTCTCACACCAGGAGACATGCAGCACTGCAGACCTGGACACAGACGCATGTAGAATGTGTCTTATGGATCAAACTTGATGAGGGGCTGTTTAATCACAACAGAGATTAAGAAGGTGTGTGTGTGTGAGAGAGCATGCTGTTTGTATCTGAAGGTGTTTCTGTGGAGTTTTGTTGTGTGAGGAAAATGTGTGAGTCATTAACCTCATATACTACATACTTTAAAAAATCTTAAATACAGCATTAATGATATTTAATTGCATTTAAAGGTGGACCAGGTGTCCTTCCTGAAAAGCTTATTTGGCCCAGGTTAGCACTATGACCCTGTCTGTGTGCTGTGGGTACCTCTGTCTGCATACATTATACATTATACATACAATACATTTATTTGCATGTAACAACAACCCTTATTGTACTGTAACAAAAGTTAATTTCTGCAGAAGAAATTATGTTGTAAGCAACAGCAACACATCATTGCGGCAGTGTTCAGCCTAACCTTAACCCTAACCAAGTGTTCAGCCTATTCCAGTAAGAGGGTGAAATATGCCACTAAATCTGTGTTTATAATGATGTAATTTGCTATCTGCTGTTTAAATGGTTGATTAAAGCCCTTGCAGCTTGCACACTGACCCCTGACACCCGTAACATCTGCTTGGTTTGTGTGGCCTGGAAAGCTGTTGGTCTCACACTGTGCAATACGCTCATCATCGCAAGGTGACACTAGCTCGAATCGCATGAGGTCTTCCAGGCCAGACCCCATTTTTGCAGATTGTCACTGATTTTAGTCTAAATCTCTAAGGCACTAATTTATTGTATTATTTGTTTGTTTATTTTTTGTTTTGATTGGGTTAATTCCCACTCACGGTACCTTATTACAGATAGTGACCAGCGTTGATAATTGTTATTTAACAGGACAACTTTAATACTTACACATATGCGTTCTTCCTGTTTTGCTCTTTTGCTTGTCTATCTTGTCTCTCCACTCACTGAGGGTTAGGGTTAGTGAGAGCATCCTCACCTGCCACACGGTCAATATGGGGTTCTCTCCTCTCTGTCTCTCCTCTCTGTCTCTCCTCTCTGTCTCTCCTCTCTGTCTCTCCTCTCTGTCTCTCCTCTCTCCTCTTTGTCTCTCCTCTCCTCTGTCTCTCTCCTCTGTCTCTCCTCTCTCTCTCCTCTCTGTCTCTCCTCTCTCTCTCCTCTTTGTCTCTCCTCTCCTCTGTCTCTCTCCTCTGTCTCTCCTCTCTCTCCTCTCTGTCTCTCCTCTCTCTCTCCTCTTTGTCTCTCCTCTCTCTCCTCTCTGTCTCTCCTCTCTCTCTCCTCTTTGTCTCTCCTGTCTCACCTCTCTGTCTCTCCTCTCTTTCTCTCTCTGTTATGTGCTAGAAAGAGAGACCGCTTGTCTCTCTGTGATGTGCTAGAGAGAGAGAGACCGCTTGTCTCTCTGTGATGTGCTAGAGAGAGACCGCTTGTCTCTCTGTGATGTGCTAGAGAGAGAGAGAGACCTCTTGTCTCTCTGTGATGTTCTAGAGAGAGATAGAGACTGCTTGTCTCTCTGTGATGTGCTAGAGAGAGAGAGACCGCTTGTCTCTCTGTGATGTGCTAGAGAGAGAGAGAGACCACTTGTTTCTCTGTGATGTGCTAGAGAGAGAGAGACCACTTGTCTCTCTGTGATGTGCTAGAGAGAGAGACCACTTGTCTCTCTGTGATGTGCTAGAGAGAGAGAGACCACTTGTCTCTCTGTGATGTGCTAGAGAGAGAGACCACTTGTCTTGTGGTCTTCGTGCAGTTCGACCATGTGGAAAAGTGATCCCACATGGTGGGCCCTGAAATAAAACTGATCTTTATGAACTGCATGAGTTGAAGAAAGAGATGTCAAGTCAAACTCTAAAACTCTTATCCACGAGTCACAAGGACAGCAATACACAACGCCTCCACTCCCCCATCCATCTGACAGGAGAATGAAAAGCTGAAGCAGTTCATTGACTCCTCCATATGAAATACTCCAATCCACAACAATGTAAGCTAAGCACGCAATATTAAGAATGCCATAGTGAAGACAGACATATTGAACGACATGAGGGGATATGAGGACCTGCGTGCATCAGAGGAGTTTCAAGAAATTGGAAAAAAATTAAGCGCCTAAGCTGTTTCCCATTCCCCTAATGCCTGCATCAGGGGAGGTTGGCTATGCGCTAACTTGCTAAGCAGGTCCCTCCTGGATAAAGACCTCCGTTCAGGCAGATCGCTCACAATCACTTCCCCTGATACGATGGATACAGGCAGTGACTGCAGTCAGCACATGGGCAGCAGCACACAGTCATTACCTTCTGACCTCAATATAGTAATTGCTCCATTTTCATTCAGCTGTTGCTGCCCAGTGAAAGCAGCTTAGATGGGGGAGGTTCAAATTCATCCTCTTTAGGGTTTTTAGCTTACGGAAAAAATGACTTGGAGGTTGCATATGTTGCAGATTATACAGTATGATGTTCCAAGAGCTTGTGTTCTGTCCTAACCGAGTGTTTCCCAGGACGCATCTGTGTTGGGCGTGTGGGAGAGGGCCGCCAGCACTGCAGTACCCACTCCCACCAGGAGAGGGCTGCCTTGGCCTCTGATGCCCTCAGAGACACCAACAAGCAGGAAGTGAATGGAAGTGCTGTATGACTCCTCAGCTGGGAGGACTGGAGGAAAAGAGAGATCTTCTAAATAATCAAACATGTTAAAGAAATTCTGCAGAGGGAAGTTATGTCCCCACAGCAAACATGATGATACTCACAGGTTCAAGGCCGCTTCATGCAGGTTAGAACGTAATGCACTGCTGGATGCCTCCTAAATTCTTTCTTTCAATGACCTTTGAAAATTGTGCATGAGTTTGTTGATTGAGTAAAACTGTATTCATTCGTACTTGGAAAATGGCTCTAGAATAGTAAACAATGCTAATTACTTTACAGTTCTACAGTGTTGTGTTACAGTGGATGGTTTTATACAATATTTTATACACATTCTGGAAGAAGATGCCCACTTGTAGTACAAATGGGCAAAAAAACTAAATTGGGAAAATCCATCACAGTGGTCGTTAAGCACATCCATAAAATCGATTGGCTTGGTAACGTCCGTCATGCATAAAGCATTGTGGGTATTTTACAGCTCCTGTGTGGGCAGCGGAGATCGGACACAACTCACAAGCTGCTGCCAGTGTGGAGGGTGGAGACGTCCAGCAGCATCCCACGCATGCGTCCTGCCTCTGAGGCAGCACCATGTCTCCTCCTGCCTCTGAGACAGCACCATGTCTCCTCCTGCCTCTGAGGCAGCACTGTACCTGTGGGTTGCTCCGGGGAGAGCTGGCCTTCATGACCACATCCAATTAAATATCCAGTATAGACCCTATTAATTCAACATTGATCAGTGGGGCGAAGAGAATATAACTCACTCACACCTACTTTTGAAGGTGCAAGGTTGTATTACACCACTTATTTTATAACGTATCAAGGGAGATTTGAATGTGAATGGTTTTACAGGTCAACAGTCGAGACAAGCTTTGGGGACATCTCAGGTTAAAGACTTGAGTTAAACGAACACTGAAATAGAATTGTAAATAAATGAGGTGTGATTAGTTAGCTGTATGTCGTTTATCAGTAAACATTCATGTAATTTCCTGGTGAAGCCTCCATCTTTGACATCACGCTATATGTGATATTAAGAAATTATAATGATAATCCGTCTAATGGATAATCTTGTTTTAATCCACAGGTACAGTTGGGGATTGCTAAATACAGATGCTGTAAAACAGTAACATCAATGAGTGTGCTGGTGAGCTACCTTTGTAATCTCCATTATGCTTATTGGTGTCAGAGACAACTTTTTGTTGTACATGATAGCAGGAGGTGTCGGGGTGGGGGTGGGGGGGATGCGTGTTTCCATATCTACACATATGTGTTTATCTAGCATGGGGTTATTTGTGCATGCATGTGCTTGCATGTCTGTCATGCAACACATGACAGACATCCCCATAGCTTCCCAGGAGACTTGAACCCAGGGTCAGGGGTAGTGTTTGTGTGTGTGTTGGGGGGTAGAGCGTGTGTGTGTGTTGGGGGGTAGAGCGTGTGTGTCTGGGAGGGGCTAAGAGAGGATCCGACAGAGCTGGATATGAGTCTGTAGTCACAAAGCTGCAGAGGCAGACAGCCACTTAAACCCATTGTCCCTCAGTATGCTAAACATGGCTAAACCCTCATCCTGAACAATGGGTGGGCCCCTTGTATAGGCATTTAGCATGTTTTAGTCCAGATTACTGCAGAAAATTTAGGTTATCCTGTGATTTGTGCACTGCAGATTGATGGTGCATGGTGATTTAGCTAAATACCATTGTTTTGTAATGGTTCTCATGCTTATATCATGGGAAATACTTCTGTAATTCCATTTATGATGTTTGTTTATTTAGTGGGGAATATGCAAATGACTGTTGAATGACTGCAGTGGATGCAGGGTTAAAGCTGACCAGCTGGAATCATAGACAACCAAGAAATAACCCAGTTTCCAAGAAATAATGTTTCCTCAATATAATGTTGGACATTAGCTGTTGATTAAATGAGTAGTCAATTAATGTATGCCATTTAAGTAGTACATGCAATAAAATAACTGTAGAAGCCATTCAAAACACAGCGATTACCTTTTGCACTGTGCCTACTTTTACTGTATACTGTCCAACGCTTTTTAAATTCACAAATTTGCATTTGTGGTAAGCGGCAATTAAGATGTATTATTCCCTCTATTCCTCATAAAAAGCAAATGAGCATTGGTTTTGATGACAGTAAAAATACAAGGCAAGAGATTTATATTTGTGAGCTCTTCATGCCGTTGTGCTGCAGCCATTTTTCAGCGTGTGGCGTTCAGGAACATCCCTTCCTCCTCCCCAGGGAGATTTCAACACGTGGCGTTCAGGAACATCCCTTCCTTCTCCCCAGGGAGTCCCCCTTGCGTGGCGTTCAGGAACATCCCTTTCTCCTCCCCAGGGAGAGAGACTCCGAGGACTGACCTGCCCCACCGTGTGTCAGCACAGCAGGGGGCCATCTGCAATGCTCACAGTCTTAAGTTTCCTCGTCCCTGTCTGGCATTTAGCACATCTTTGCTTTTTTTCACGTATATTGTAGGTAAATAAGGCAGAGATTTGGGGAATTGTGCTATTATTCGTCTTACATTACATTTTTCCTGATTCTCATTTTTGTTGTTAACAGTGGAAATGGGTTTGGAGGATGAACTTTTAAGAAAGTGTTGCAAACACAGAGCTAATGCAAGGTGTTAGCGGGCTAAAGGTTAGTGAACTAGCATGTAGAGCTGCCCACGAGCCTGCTCACCCTCCCTCGTCCACATTTACTACCTGAGTTTTCCCAACGCAACAGACGTCTTATCAAACGTGACTGATTGCTGTAATCTGGACTCTGGGCAGCCATTAAGCAAATTACCTGAATCATTGCAAGGATTAGTCTCATTAACACATGATTAGCATCGAATTAAAATAATGAGTGTTTAACTTGTGATGTCTTCCAGTTGTTGGAACAGCTTGATCAGCCTCACCAGGTTGGTACAGGGAGCAGGGGTGAGGACCAGCCTCACCAGGCTGGTACAGGGAACAGGGGTGAGGACCAGCCTCACCAGGCTGGTACAGGGAGCAGGGGTGAGGACCAGCCTCACCATGCTGGTACAGGGAGCAGGGGTGATGACCAGGCTGGTACAGGGAGCAGGGGTGAGGACCAGGCTGGTACAGGGAGCAGGGGTGATGACCAGGCTGGTACAGGGAGCAGGGGTGAGGACCAGGCTGGTACAGGGAGCAGGGGTGAGGACCAGATTGGTACAGGGAGCAGGGGTGAGGACCAGGCTGGTACAGGGAACAGGGGTGAGGACCAGCCTCACCAGGCTGGTACAGGGAGCAGGGGTGAGGACCAGCCTCACCAGGCTGGTACAGGGAGCAGGGGTGAGGACCAGCCTCACCAGGCTGGTACAGGGAGCAGGGGTGATGACCAGGCTGGTACAGGGAGCAGGGGTGAGGACCAGGCTGGTACAGGGAGCAGGGGTGAGGACCAGGCTGGTACAGGGAGCAGGGGTGAGGACCAGGCTGGTACAGGGAGCAGGGGTGAGGACCAGGCTGGTACAGGGAGCAGGGGTGAGGACCAGGCTGGTACAGGGAGCAGGGGTGAGGACCAGGCTGGTACAGGGAGCAGGGGTGAGGACCAGGCTGGTACAGGGAGCAGGGGTGAGGACCAGCCTCACCAGGCTGGTACAAGTGTGAGGACCACCTCAGCTCTGGTAGTTAGAATATTCATGGTGGAATTTTGTAGTTAATACGGCTCTTAACTGACTATCATATTATTCTGTGCTATAACATAGTATTATATAAGACCTTCATTTCATTAATGTGACCTGCATTAGTGGTCTAACAATGGATTGTCTGGTTTGCTAATCCAGGTACCGTGGTAATGTTGAATTGATTTAATTTAACCTGAAGCAGACTTTGAAACTCTTATTTGTCCAGTGTAGCAGTTTCCAGGCATGAAGCGTATGTTTCAATGCTCACAGAGGGTGACGGACCTCAGTTGTGTTTTAGAACAGCACATGCAGTCTGTGCTGTAGAGTCATTGCTAAATGGGTCATTCTGGAAAGATGAAGTGCAAAACGGATGCTAAGTTGTCCAATGTTTTATGATCTCATATCACAGAATGAAGACAGACCATCTGTCATAAGGCAAACGAATCAACTGGATTTGCTAATGTTATTGTGCTTGTATTGCTAATGTTATTGTGCTACAACCTGTTGACAGCACTTGCATAAAAGCAATCAAAAAAAAGAAAAAGGATTTGCCCTTAAAACAAATAAATAATGAAATGTCACGCTCTATCAAACTGTACAGCATATACAAGCAAATGCAACTGGGTACCACCCAGAAACAAATTTGCTTTTAACTTAATAAAAAGCTTTTTTATACTGTTAATGCATATTTTGGTACTGTTCAGTGTAGTTAAAAATTATAATGCTAACCTGCTGCTAAGAGATTTGGAGGGTGAATAACATTATGTTTCATCAAGAAGCCATGGATGAGAACAGCTCATGGCTCGATTTAATATAATGTGCTCTGAACACAAGTCCTTTTGTACTAATGAAAACAATAGCAGCACTAAATACTCCAGCCTACATTTAATTTAATCTTCAGGGGATTATCTTTCTCTGCTAATGTCAGCGTGTAAGACGCTCGTGAATATTAAATACATTTCCTGTGCAGATGCTTTCCCTACTACCAGCAGGGGTAATGGCAACACATTTGTCTTCATATGGGAGGAATTACTTCCTGAAACGTTTGTGGAACCGTTTGCCTTTGCTTAGTTTCACATTAAGCCCAAAATGTGAGGATATGTTGGCGGGGCCTCCAGGAGGGTTAGGGTAGGGTTAGGGTTAGGGTTAAGGGCTGATGTACTTAGGGGTAGGGTTAGGGTTAAGGGCTGATGTCCTTAGGGGTAGGGGTAGGGTTAAGGGCAGATGTCCTTAGGGGTAGGGTTAGGGTTAAGGGCTGATGTCCTTAGGGTTA
Organism: Osmerus eperlanus; assembly: GCF_963692335.1. Taxonomy (NCBI): domain Eukaryota; kingdom Metazoa; phylum Chordata; class Actinopteri; order Osmeriformes; family Osmeridae; genus Osmerus; species Osmerus eperlanus. The sequence goes on along the minus strand of NC_085042.1, from coordinate 10,483,464 downwards.
GGGTTAAGGGCTGATGTCCTTGTGTTTTTTTGGCTTCTGCAATATTAAGGGGCTTAGCGAATCCATGTCCTCCCATGACAGGTAGAAGAGGATCACTGTGGTTTGTACTGGTCGTCAGCAACTTCACTGATTAGTTTAAATATAAAATAACATTATTGATCGTAACAAAAGCATAGAAAATCATAATATGATTATAGATACTTGGAATGAGAAATATTGACATTGATATTGAATAAGGGTAAGATTTGTCCTAGCTTCATTACAGACATACATGACCAGTGAGCTATAGTGACCTTGCTTCTGTATTTGGACACTGCTCAGGGTTAAATCATTCTTATTTCTTATTACTGAAAGTCATTAGAAGGACAATTCCTTGTTGCTTAATTGCAGTTGATTAATAAAATACCAGGCGATGGAGAGAGAGAGTGGAGTCCATTAGTATGTTGCTTAAACCGATTAATTGTATCCAACAATATGAGGCTGCCACCAGCGATATTGAGTCTTTAATACTGTCATCAAGATTGAATCGGGATACCATTAGTCATTATAAATAGCTCACTACGGGAAGGCACTTGTAAGCACCAAAACCTGCTTAAAGGATCCTTTGGCTCTATCCTGCCTCGGTAGAGGGCTGTGCCTCTGTCTTGCCTCGGTAGAGGGCTGTGCCTCTGTCCTGCCTCGGTAGAGGGCTGTGCCTCTGTCCTGCCTCGGTAAAGGGCTGTTCCTCTGTCCTGCCTCGGTAGAGGGCTGTGCTTCTGTCTTGCCTCGGTAGAGGGCTGTGCCTGTCTTGTCTCGGTAGAGGCTCAGCATCAGCACCATACTCTACTCTTTTGGGAGTGTGACAGTAGCTTTGGTCACTTTAATTAACAGGACAAGCTGCAGAAGATCAGCCAGTCCAACACAGAAAGATGGCCGGGGTTGCACGAGTTAAGGAACTTTGGGAAAAAGGGTTCTCTTCTTCAGGGCAGCAAATAGCCAAGGGCAACAGCGGATAACTAATGTGTGGAATATTGCAATTAGCATAGCAAAGTACTTACAGGGATCAAATTAAAAAATTCATTAACGCACGCACTTAATTAAGAAACACTTTTGGGTTTACATGATAAATTATGACACCTATTAAATCTTCCACTACAAGCTGTAATGGCGTCTTTGCTCCTGGGCATAGAGAATGTTTCTTTCAGGTTCATGGAACTCTCCAAGGATCTGAGGTATTTATAAGAATTTTATTAGGAATAATGTTCCCTGTGAGGGCTTGTCGGCCCGCCATTCTGGGGAGGGAGAGGAGGCAGCCCAGGAGGGGGTCTGCCATTCTGCCTCTTGTTAAACACAATCTCCTTAATTGAAACATGAATCTGAAAAATCTTCAACTGGATTAAAGATCTTAGGAAACCGAAGACCTTAATGACAAATGTTCTTTCTTTGGGCCATTTAAGATATCAAGACATTAGAATTACAGACCGTGGACCCAGTTCTGGAAGAATGTAAAGGCAGTTTCTCGTTCAACTTTACATGAATGTTCATTAGCTAGTGTTGTGCTTGAGGTGATGGAGTCAGGGGTTAGGGTTCATCTGCTGCAGTGTGGCGTCAGGCAGGTCACACTCCACAGAACACATCTACTCATCCTCATATTTCTCAGGTGGAAATAACAGGAAGTTATAATTATCTTCAATGTTGACATCCCAGCCAGAAGGTATGGGAATATTAAAAGGATCATTCCTTTCCACAGAGAACTCAGGGACAAACACACATGCAGTAAACCCATAGATACACAAACACACACAGCTCTGCAGGAAGATGCTTCTGTTGGCCGTTAGGACTAGATGTGCTCGAGGTTCAGCCCCTCGTTGGAGGCACCGCTGTGCTGGTGGGCGGCTCATCAGTGGGTGCGTAGGGAAACCCTACAGCTTAATCACCTAATTCATACACAGACAAGGGCTCGACACACCAGGAAACATTAGCAGTGCTAAACTGATCGTTCCAAACAAGCAAATATATCAATCAGATTTGTAAGAAATGTTCCTCCCTAGATGAATGTGTTGGTTCATGATGGGAGGCGCTGGGGTCCTTAACTTGCAGGGGGGACCTCTCTTCATTGGGTGAAGTGGCCCTCTTCCAAACCCTCGTGTTTTGGTCACTTCCTGGTCTTCTAATCTAAAGATCGACTCTCAGGGGGATATATGTAGATGCTGCGGTATGTTTAGATATTTACATTTTAGGCATCAGATTAAACAAATAGATTCAGTGCTGACTTGTCTGATGTTGGTTCCACCGTAGCAGGGCAGAAGGGTTCTGATGTTGGTTCCACCGTAGCAAGGCAGAAGGTTTCTGCTTAGTGTGTTGTGTTTCAGTTGGCTTCGTCTTGGTTAAATCAAGTCAACGTCTGGCCATGCTTTTGGCTCAGAGGAAAACTAAATTAAGATCTTGGGCCACTTGTCAACACCAAAACCGGTTCAAGATCCCTTCTGTTGCTGTCACTTGGTTAATCTCATATCAGAGACGCTTATTTTGTCATTACAAGTGCCTGCCACTACTTCCTCTTCAGTAAATATTGGCAGATCATGTGACAAAATGGCCAACCTATCAGCCATAAGTGGGAAGGGTTCATTCAAGCCTTGAAGCCTTGTGTGTTTCTGTTTCGATAATTTAAACAAGTGTCCATAGCCAGGTGCCATGACTAAATTATTAAATGTGTGTTTCATAATGTTAGTGACAATATGTTAACGGATTTTTTTGCCTCCCCCTGCTGTGAACAGATGGGTCCTTTTACTTTATTTTCCACATCAAGTACGATGATTTCTTTGTGCCAAAAGCCACCTGCCGTTCCTTGGTCTCTGTTGTAATTATTTATGTTGGTAACACACAGCAGGACTTGTTATCAGTTGGATGGTGTCTTAATAAAGAAAGGCACATCAACATATTGACATCATGTTCAAGGGGAAGTGAATGATCGCGCGGCAGAGCTGGAGCAAAGCCGGCCGCATGCCAGTACCTCCCAACCTGCCCCCATGTGTCCCTGCTCCCTGCTCCCACGCTGCTCTCCACAACCATGTGAGGATAATTAAGTAAAAGCCTATTAAAAAGTCAAATAAGAGAGAGAATACATTAACATTGAGGCACCACAACCTGATGATTTTCAGTTGCGTGTGACAGAAGAGGACAAGAGTGCAACAGGACCTTGGAAATGGTTGCTGTGGATGTTGCTATCAGCGACTGGGTTACGCCACACCTACAGAGCAGACAAGATTTTTTTTATTTCAAATAAAAGTACCAATTAAGTTAAGTATTCATGGCATTTCAATGCGTAGTGTCCTGAGGATTGGTCAGTTTTAATCAAAGCCCCAGTGTTATGAAATGTAGAACACTTACAATTACACATACTCAATACTTTAATCCGCCCAAACGAAAAATGAATACACTGTAATTATAGTTTTGCGTATATAGCCCTGTTTCAAGTCTAATGTGACTGAAAATGGGTTCAGAAATATGTCATTTATGATGGGTGATGCATTATAATTACAGTCTTCAGTGAGATAAGCTTTTTTCTATCTATTCCAGACCAAATACAAAAGCTAAGGATTACTCCTGAGTGCAGTAAGCCAGCATAGTACTCCCCTCCTGATGTTATCTGACCAGTTAAGAACATATACAGTGGGCATATCCAGGCTGTGGGTATCCCACGAGAGGACTGGGCAAAAAAGCCATTGTTGAGCTCAGACAATGCACTGACCATAAATCTATAATAGCCTTTAGGATTAAAAATATGCTCCCTGAGTTTAATTACATATTGCTTCAGAGAGCTTTGCCGTCAGCAGCTGAGAGCAGACGAGCAGGGGGCATGTGTGTGGGGACAGACGGACATGAAATTAACAGAAGGATTTGTATAATCTCAACTAGTGAAAGTTTGTTTAATGCATTCAGATTTGCTGTGGCTGCCCAGCACATACGGTAGCTGGCTTTGTAATGGTTAAGAAGGTAGGTTAACTCTCACAGTGCTGGCCTGCTGGTTGAGCTTCTAAATGACAGACATTTGAAGCACTGACTGCCTCATCAGCAGAGTGCAGAGCTGTGGTCAGGTTGAGGGGAGACCTGCGTACACTGCAGCATCTACAACATGCAACTGAGTTAAGATAAAACATCTCAAATCAATATACAGATTTAAACAGCCTGTAAACAGATTTAAACAGCCTGTAAACAGATTTAAACACCCCAACGCCAGACAGCAAGTCTCTCCTATCCTTCTCAGCTTGCCTCTGCTGGAGATTAAACTGCTTCAAACAGCTCAGTTTAATATCAGCCAGAGGAATGTGGCAGAGATCACAGTGACAATGCATTATGTGAGGTATTTAATCAGTGGTCTTTGCTTACAGGAAATTATATCACAGTTGAAAATCTGTTAGAAGCGATTCCTTTCAATGTCATGAGGAGGAATTGAATGAACATGAACTTGGTTTGGCTATTTACTTGATTTATTGGGTGCCTAGGACACTGCCTTTCAATTTTAAACTCCCACAATTAACAGATTGAAAAGAGATTGAACCCGCTGTTCAGGTGCACTAGGAATTTCAATGAATTCCATTGAGTTTGTGAACAAGAAAGTTGAATCAGAATTGTTGCCAGTTCCAACAGTGAAGTTCTTCTCAGAGTTTGTGGGAACGACAAAACGATAATTCAGTAAGTTAAGCCAAGGACTTCTAAAGCGCCGGTTCGAAGAATATTGGCAAGATTACTACGCAGTTTTTAATTAGTATGCAAATGCATCTCTTTATGATGGCTTTTCCTCTTTCTTCTTCATTATATTTCATCTCTCTATTTATCCTCCTAGGAAGAGTTAGATTGAATTCACGTCGTCTGTGTAAAACTGCTGTAATTTACTGCCCTGTAATTAATTTCAAATGCATTGCTCGTTAATCAAGCAGATCCGTACAATTATGTGTGTAACAGAATTATTCTCTATATTATACCCAAAGTATGTCTTCATGTTAGCTGTCTGTGCTATTCATGTAGGTGCCAGCCTGCTAGTGCAGTGGAACACACAGGGAGGTTTACAGTGTTGAGTTGGTACTGGTTGGTTATAGGCACATTATAGTGCTGAACATCGTGCAAAAATGAGAAAGATGACAAATAATGTAATTAGAATTGTCCATAGGTTGGACCAGACCAGACAGCCAGTTACTGCTCACACTCTGCATGCTCCAGAAATGCTGAGGAAGTAAGTTAACCCACTGAGGAAAGGCTTGGTTTCACTTTCCTTCTCCTCCGACTGCAAGTGCTGCAGAAGTAAAAATGCACTGTATAGTTAATGGCTGGAACATTCCAGACCCTCCAGACCCTCCACCCCTCCAGACCCTCCACCCCTCCACCCCTCCACCCCTCCAGACCCTCCACCCCTCCACCCCTCCAGACCCTCCACCCCTCCAGACCCTCCACCCCTCCACCCCTCCAGACCCTCCACCCCTCCAGACTCTCCACCCCTCCAGACCCTCCACCCCTCCAGACCCTCCACCCCTCCAGACCCTCCACCCCTCCAGACCCTCCACCCCTCCACCCCTCCACCTCTCCAGACCCTCCAGACCCTCCACCCCTCCAGACCCTCCACCCCTCCAGACCCTCCACCCCTCCAGACCCTCCACCCCTCCAGACCCTCCACCCCTCCACCCCTCCACCTCTCCAGACCCTCCAGACCCTCCACCCCTCCAGACCCTCCACCCCTCCAGACCCTCCACCCCTCCAGACCCTCCACCCCTCCAGACCCTCCACCCCTCCACCCCTCCACCTCTCCAGACCCTCCAGACCCTCCACCCCTCCAGACCCTCCACCCCTCCAGACCCTCCACCCCTCCACCCCTCCAGACCCTCCACCCCTCCAGACCCTCCAGACCCTCCACCCCTCCAGACCCTCCACCCCTCCAGACCCTCCACCCCTCCAGACCCTCCACCCCTCCAGACCCTCCACCCCTCCACCTCTCCAGACCCTCCAGACCCTCCACCCCTCCAGACCCTCCACCCCTCCAGACCCTCCACCCCTCCAGACCCTCCACCCCTCCAGACCCTCCACCCCTCCACCCCTCCACCTCTCCAGACCCTCCAGACCCTCCACCCCTCCAGACCCTCCACCCCTCCAGACCCTCCACCCCTCCAGACCCTCCACCCCTCCAGACCCTCCACCCCTCCACCTCTCCAGACCCTCCAGACCCTCCACCCCTCCAGACCCTCCACCCCTCCAGACCCTCCACCCCTCCACCCCTCCAGACCCTCCACCCCTCCAGACCCTCCACCCCTCCAGACCCTCCACCCCTCCAGACCCTCCACCCCTCCAGACCCTCCACCCCTCCAGACCCTCCACCCCTCCACCCCTCCACCTCTCCAGACCCTCCAGACCCTCCACCCCTCCAGACCCTCCACCCCTCCAGACCCTCCACCCCTCCAGACCCTCCACCCCTCCAGACCCTCCACCCCTCCACCTCTCCAGACCCTCCACCCCTCCAGACCCTCCACCCCTCCAGACCCTCCACCCCTCCAGACCCTCCACCCCTCCAGACCCTCCACCCCTCCACCCCTCCAGACCCTCCACCCCTCCAGACCCTCCACCCCTCCAGACCCTCCACCCCTCCAGACCCTCCACCCCTCCACCCCTCCAGACCCTCCACCCCTCCACCCCTCCACCTCTCCAGACCCTCCAGACCCTCCACCCCTCCAGACCCTCCACCCCTCCAGACCCTCCACCCCTCCAGACCCTCCACCCCTCCAGACCCCCAAGGGTGACACCTAAAGAGACCACCCCAGAGTGGTATCTAACCTTAACCCCAGAGTGGTATCTAACCTTAACCCCAGAGTGGTATCTAACCTTAACCCCAGAGTGGTATCTAACCTTAACCCCAGAGTGGTATCTAACCTTAACCCCAGAGTGGTATCTAACCTTAACCCCAGAGTGGTATCTAACCTTAACCCCAGAGTGGTATCTAACCTTAACCCCAGAGTGGTATCTAACCTTAACCCCAGAGTGGTATCTAACCTTAACCCCAGAGTGGTATCTAACCTTAACCCCAGAGTGGTATCTAACCTTAACCCCAGAGTGGTATCTAACCTTAACCCCAGAGTGGTATCTAACCTTAACCCCAGAGTGGTATCTAACCTTAACCCCAGAGTGGTATCTAACCTTAACCCCAGAGTGGTATCTAACCTTAACCCCAGAGTGGTATCTAACCTTAACCCCAGAGTGGTATCTAACCTTAACCCCAGAGTGGTATCTAACCTTAACCCCAGAGTGGTATCTAACCTTAACCCCAGAGTGGTATCTAACCTTAACCCCAGAGTGGTATCTAACCTTAACCCCAGAGTGGTATCTAACCTTAACCCCAGAGTGGTATCTAACCTTAACCCCAGAGTGGTATCTAACCTTAACCCCAGAGTGGTATCTAACCTTAACCCCAGAGTGGTATCTAACCTTAACCCCAGAGTGGTATCTAACCTTAACCCCAGAGTGGTATCTAACCTTAACCCCAGAGTGGTATCTAACCTTAACCCCAGAGAGCTGTTCACCAGAAGGTCCCCCTCTTGCATCACAGCAAATATGCCTTTCCAGGGAGATCAGTCTGCTCTTAATCCCAGACTGTCTGTCTTATATATCTGCATGCTGCCCCTTTCCTCTATCAGGCTGATGCTGTTTAATACCAATATTCCATGTCCCAAACTCTGAGTTAATGTGAGCCTCTCCCAAGTGTTTCAAGCCGACACAAGGCCACACTAGTGACCTAACTAATCCTAACCCTGACCACACTAGTAGTTGCATGACATAATAAAGTAGAAACGGTTCTTCCCCGAGTCTATTGTTTTTTCTCAAATCAAAGCTTTGTTTTTAATCATGTCGACTAATAAGACCCAGGAGAGTAATCTTGTTGCAATTTCCTCAAATAAACAAGATCATATTGTGGTGGGTCACCTGCTATAACCTTCTGTTGAATTACAGCTCCGTGATCCACTGTGATTACTTCAATCAAAGCAGCAGATTTGAATATCCACAAGACTTTCCAGTAAAACCCTCACCACGAGATTTATACCCACATTGAGGAAATTACATTCAGTCCCTGTCCTCACTGTTTGTCATCCATTACACTTCATTATTGTTTTTACAAGCCGTGGAGCACTGTAATAAAAAGAAAAAAAAGAAAAGCAGAAGTTTGTCCCTAGATTGAGGCATAAATTGTCTTGTCTGTCCCTGCTGTTGCAAAACACTGGGCTGTATCTTATCAGTTTCCTCAACCCCCCCCAACCCTAACCCTTGTCACTCTTGAACTCCTCTGGATATCCTCACCCAAATCCCAGCCCTCTACCCCTCCAGTCCCCTACCCCTCCAGACCCCCCAGGCCCAGCCCTTAACCCGGCAGTTCCCCACAGGCCCAGCCCTTAACCCGGCAGTTCCCCACAGGCCCAGCCCTTAACCCGGCAGTTCCCCACAGGCCCAAGTCCTGTGAGAGGCAGTAGTCAACAAAAGTCCATGATTTCTTTGAACAGCTTACTGTAACTCCATCTAAGATAAGCAGGTGTTCTGGCATGCTGTCCAGACTGCATGTTCCAATTTCAGCTCTGTTGTATTAAAACCTTAAGATCTATGTTACAGAGGTATTAGAAGTGCAGGTTAATGTTTTGTGTTAGCATTTGTTTTCTTGTCTTGAGTTGGATAGTTGTTTCTCCTCTGGTGGGAGTTGGGACATGAAGGACAGTGTAGAGGGAGGAGATGAGATGAGAGTGTAGAGGGAGGAGATGAGAGTGTAGAGGGAGGAGATGAGAGTGTAGAGGGAGGAGATGAGAGTGTAGAGGGAGGAGATGAGAGTGGATGGAGGAGATGAGAGTGTATAGGGAGGAGATGAGAGTGGAGGGAGGAGATGAGAGTGTAGAGGGAGGAGATGAGAGTGTAGAGGGAGGAGATGAGAGTCTAGAGGGAGGAGATGAGAGTGTAGAGGGAGGAGATGAGAGTGTAGAGGGAGGAGATGAGAGTGTAGAGGGAGGAGATGAGAGTGTAGAGGGAGGAGATGAGAGTGTAGAGGGAGGAGATGAGAGTGTAGAGGGAGGAGATGAGAGTGTAGAGGGAGGAGATGAGAGTGGAGGGAGGAGATGAGAGTGTAGAGGGAGGAGATGAGAGTGTAGAGGGAGGAGATGAGAGTGTAGAGGGAGGAGATGAGAGTGGAGGGAGGAGATGAGAGTGTAGAGGGAGGAGATGAGAGTGTAGAGGGAGGAGATGAGAGTGGAGGGAGGAGATGAGAGTGTAGAGGGAGGAGATGAGAGTGTAGAGGGAGGAGATGAGAGTGTAGAGGGTGTAGAGGGAGGAGATGAGAGTGTAGAGGGAGGAGATGAGAGTGTAGAGGGAGGAGATGAGAGTGTAGAGGGTGTAGAGGGAGGAGATGAGAGTGTAGAGGGAGCAGCTGTGATGGGGGAGCAGGTGAGGCTGGGGCGAGCACGAGGGCTGATGTCCCTCTGACATGCACCGCGAGGAGTCTTCATAAATAATCTTCCAGCAATCTGCCTCTCCCTCCACTCTCTTATTAATTACTTTTACGGCCAAAATCAAACATCTGTCACGTAAGCATACACAAATTAATTATGCAGCTTCTCTCCATCAAGCACCATGTAATACTGTTCCTCTAGGCTTCAGAGGAACACAGAGAGGAGCAGAAGGCTAGAGATGGGTTTGATATCTTACTTTTTTATGAATTATTGCTTGCCCCAAGAATAAAAAGGAAAGCAGTTTGATCAGTGTTGTAATCATCATCATTTAGTGTCATTTCCAGCGCCATGTTCAGACAGATTTTAAAACGTTATTTTTGGGACCGTTTAGATTTGGGCCCCTCAGTATTATCATGACATGACACTGCTAGGTCCTTCCTGGGCCTGGACTCAGTCCTATTGTAAAGATAATGAACCCTTGGCTCATTTTCAAGAGTCAAATTTCTCCAGTAGTCCCAGCTTAATTTCATCGATATCCCTGTTGCCCAAGTTTGCCAAAAAATAGAAAACTTCCACCACTTGCTGTTCAACTGGCTGTCAGAAGTGGATTTGTGTGTGCAGGTGAGGAGGTGATGTTGGAGGTGTGCAGCGGCTGACAGGAGAGTGGGAGCCGCTGCAGGTGAGGAGGTGATGTTGGAGGTGTGCAGCGGCTGACAGGAGAGTGGGAGCCGCTGCAGGTGAGGAGGTGATGTTGGAGGTGTGCAGCGGCTGACAGGAGAGTGGGAGCCGCTGCAGGTGAGGAGGTGATGTTGGAGGTGTGCAGCGGCTGACAGGAGAGTGGGAGCCGCTGCAGGTGAGGAGGTGATGTTGGAGGTGTGCAGCGGCTGACAGGAGAGTGGGAGCCGCTGCAGGTGAGGAGGTGATGTTGGAGGTGTGCAGCGGCTGACAGGAGAGTGGGAGCCGCTGCAGGTGAGGAGTCAGTGCGTGGAGCCCAGTAGGGGGCCACCAGTTGGTACCAGTTATCAAGCTGCAGGATGGTGCCTGCAACCCCTCCCCCTTCAGTCATCGTAGATATGCTAAGGCTGGCTGGCTGCCACGGCCCAGACTACCCATCATCTCGCAGCGGTCAAGGGCCAGATGACCTTGTGGCAGGGAAAGTGTTGCTGCAGACTGCTGTCCTGTAGACTGCTGCCCTGTAGATTACTGCCCTGTAGACTACTGCCCTGTAGACTGCTGTCCTGCAGACTGCTGTCCTGTAGACTGCTTTCCTGCAGACTGCTGTCCTGTAGACTGCTGTCCTGTAGACTGCTGTCCTGTAGACTGCTGCCCTGTAGACTGCTGTCCTGCAGACTGCTCTCCTGTAGACTGCTCTCCTGCAGACTGCTGCCCTGTAGACTGCTGTCCTGTAGACTGCTGTCCTGTAGACTGCTGTCCTGTAGACTGCTGCCCTGTAGACTGCTCTCCTGCAGAATGGATAGAATGCTTACTGTACACACTGCAGTCTTGCCTGAGACAGGTTGATCCTTCTGGTGAGAGTAAGAGATGAATGAATCAGGAACCCAACTTAGGTGATCCTCCAAGGCTGAAAGCTTGAGGACTGTGAGCTGAGCAGAGGAAAGTTCCTGGGTAGGGTTATAGAGTTCAGTAACATCAGCTCCACTAATGTTCCTGGTGTTGATGTGTGGCCCTTTCTAACCTCTGCTCAATGATGTCTGCCTCTGACAAATAATTTTATTTCTTCAGTAAATTACAATATAGGAAAAACTTCTGAAACAACACACACCCAAAAAAACATTCCAGTGTAAACAATTAATGACTGCTAAGCATGGCAGCATATATTATGACAAACAACACATGCTCAGTAATGCCAGCTGGTGTAATGATGTGATAATGATGGACACATAAACTTCAGTGCACAGTTTATAATGGCCTTTTATGACTGAATTAATTGATTCACACATATTAAAACAAAAAAATAACTGGAATAAAAATACACTTGGAAGACGTTCTGTGATCTGCTGTGAAGACGTAGTGCTGAGGGACATGGCTGGTGAAGGAGGCTGCTGGATGCAGAGGGACATGGCTGGTGAAGGAAGCTGCTGGATGCAGAGGGACATGGCTGGTGAAGGAGGCTGCTGGATGCAGAGGGACATGGCTGGTGAAGGAAGCTGCTGGATGCAGAGTCAGCAGCATTCTTATCACCACTGACTTATCACCTGGCCTCACTAAACAATACCTATTGTGTAATATTGTAATTAAATGAATATGTTGAGACATTCTTTTTTTTACTCAAAGCTTTTGCAAATGTTTAAACTAATTTACTTTACGTTTGCTACTATTAGTATCCACCTGTACTCCTGTAATTAGTACCCTGCATACAACAGTATTGTCTTTAACAGTTAATGATAGTTCTAGTGTAAAAGGTCAATTGAATGCGAATGTCTTTGCTGACAGCGAGGTACTGTACAGCGATTTTATTTGATTCCAGTCAGTAGGAGTTTGTGCCATTGATGTTGCAATCTCAATCCTATCCTTTAGCTGCACGGTGTCTGGGATGATTTGAACAGAATTCTTGAGTCAGATTAAGGTATAATCTGATGTTACGGTATTTTATTGTGTTTTGGGCATTCATATTTTATTGTATTACGGAAAATGCTTCCAGCATGTTTCAGGACAGATCACAGACGTGGGCAGGGAATCATTTACATGACTCTTTCTTGGAACCTTGTAATAAGAAATCTCCATGGATTGAGGGATTTAGCCCCAGCATATGTGGTAGTGAAAGTCTGACATGTAATCACATTTTGAGCTTGCATCCAAAAAAGAAGAAAAGGATTGAAGCAGATGTGAGGTCCCTAGGTGGCTTATGGCCCAAACGTAATACGCAGATTTCTTTCACATTTTCTGCGGTTATTCAGACTGAAAATCTGCGGAAATCTGCGGAATTCCGCTAGCCTTCCTGTTCTTATGTCGGAGCGACCGAAGATGTTCCACAACAGTTTGACGTCGAATATGGTCGATTGAATGTTGACAGACTTTGCTAAAAAGTATTAATCCATCCTCATAAAGATCTCCTGGAAACTCCCTGGCCCTGTCTCTTGCTGTCATTTTGGTCGATAAGTGTTTCCTTTTCAATTCTTAGCATTTTTGGCTAACGTTTTAATAATAGAGACATAATATGAGTTGAAAAGTTTATTTACATTTAGCCTCAGACCAATGCGTTCTACTTGAAAATCTGCGGGTTTTCGTCGGAATTCTGCGCCCACTTATTCCGTTTGGGCCTGCTTATGGGTTAGGGTTAGGTTATGGGTTAGGGTTAGGTTATGGGTTATGCTACATTACCAACAATTTAAAAATAATTTTCAATATTCCCTTAAATCTCAGAGACGGATTGAAGGTTGGATTTGGCTCAGAAATCATTTCTGAGCCTCCACCATGAGGGGCACATCAGAGCAGCCCAGGGCTCCATATGATTGATTTCCATAGGAATGATTTCTATCCCCTAGCTGGACTTTTAGATAACTGTACACAAGCTATTTGTTGACAAAAGCGGTAATGAATTCCTTAATCTGTATCTCACTGTTATGAACTATGTAATTATGCCCCATCTCATGAAGCTGGAGAGAGATATTGGGGTTAGTAAAGGACACTCTGTTCAAGCAGCAGATTACATCTATTGTTGTCTATGTCATGGCTCACACATACTTCACTCATTCATTCCCACAAGTCACTGATTCACTCTGCTGTTTTGTGTTCACACAGGACAAATTGCCTACAGTTTAGCATTGCTTACTTTTAAGTGTCCTTGTTTTGAATCCAACAGCTCATTGTGAGTGTTCCTCGTCAGGTCAGATGACAGGTTAGGGTTAGGGTTAGAGGTTATTCCTCTTAACTGTTGGGTTAGGTTATTCCTCTTAACTGTTGGAATGCAAGCATACCTAGTTCAAAAAGATTATTTCTAACATTTGTTGAGTAATCTTAACACAAGACAAACAATAGTGACATGTTTGTGTCATAGTGCGTCTGGGTTGGTCATTAGAATCCCCTCTACGTGCAGTTTATTATTTATTTTTTTAACGTGCAGTAGAGGGGATTCTACCCCATAACTCTGACTAGGAAGGTCCCCCATGCACCAAACTTGCAAAGTTTGCAGTGAGCAGATGAAGAGCATCTCTGAAGGTCTAAACACAACCCAGCCAGCTTTGGGTTAGGGTTAAAAAGCTGCTCAAGCCTCGTGTCTAGGATGAGTCGTGTCACAGCTTGTCTCACCTCAGCGACAGATGTCAATGAATCAGAGACAGCCGATCACGCTGATCCGGCCGTAATAACGTGCGATGATCCCACAGTGACACAGAGCTGTGGGAAATATGTCCGTCAACCTCCGCCCCCCTCTATACCGTCCTCCCTCTCCCCCCCTCTATACCCTCCTCCCTCTCCCCCCTATATACCCTCCTCCCTCTCCCTCCTATATACCCTCCTCCCTCTCCCCCCTATATACCCTCCTCCCTCTCCCTCCTATATACCCTCCTCCCTCTCCCCCCTATATACCCTCCTCCCTCTCCCCCCTCTATACCCTCCTCCCTCTCCCCCCTCTATACCCTCCTCCCTCTCCCCCCTCTATACCCTCCCTCCTCTCCATTATCCCCCCTCTCTCTACCCTCCTCCTTTCTCCCATCTTCCCCCTCTCTGTATGTGGGTGTGTGTGTAGTTGAACTGGGGAGTGTGTGTGTGTGTGGCTTTGTCCCCAGTGGCCCGCACCATAATTCAGGGAAAAGGCCACCAAACAAACATGACCCCTCCAAAACAGAATCTGGCATATGTTCAACTAAGATAGCACCATCAGACATTCTTGCAGACCTCAGCTTCATGTTGCTGTGGAAAGCCCCTGGGAGGCAACAGTTATCCAAACCACTTCATTTTTTTCTTGTTGAAACCTTGCACAAAAAAATGCGAGCTTTGCAGATTGCTGTCCGCTCCGGGCTGGTGTTGCCACGGCCACGGTCCTTCTCTCCGCTAAGCCCTTGACAAAGATCACAAACAATTTGCCCAATCTTTTTATGAAAAGAAAGATGGAAGGGTTAGGGTTAGAACGTCCTGATGAGCGCTGTGCCCAGCAGCAGTGTCATTGTCTGTAGCGGTTCCAACATATGCTTGCTACATAATAAAAACATGTGGCATTAAATATGGTGGCAGATTTAATTTTGTTTCAGGGCACATCTAGCAAGTCAATTTTTCCCTCTGTTCAAGAGAAGATGTTTAATACAGGCAAGTTAATGCCAGAGGTGATGAGGATGTTTCTTGCATAATATAATTTATAGTAGATAGAGGTCCATAAATGGGAGGCATTGTAAAATATTTCCATTATGTGGGGAATGTCACTTGGCAATAAAGGCTTTATTCTACTTTTTATGGCTCTCAATCTGTTGTTGTTCCGGACAATTTTTAAATCAGTTAAAATTCACGGAATATTTTAATGTGGTTCTTAACAGGAGGATCTATCTGAGTCTTTCACCAACAGGCTCTCAGGGAACCTTTTGACTGGACATAAAAGAGACTGAAGTCCAGTAAAGGGAAAGTGCAGCTGGACTCTTTATGGCCAGGTTCTCTTTTATACAGAAATTATACATCTTTCTTTAACAGGGTTGTAAAGGTTACACAGTCATTTAAGCAGCCGTTCAGACAGATTGATGTTTATGTCATTACAGTTCCAAATTAAATGTGCCTCTCTCCCTTCCTCTCCCTTGCTCCAACATAAAGCAGAGATGAGCTCCAAGCTTCGTTGACATTGAAGATGAAGTAAAAGTTTGCCATTCTGTTAGAGGAAAGACTATCATAGCCATAACTGTTGTCATGAGCAATAGATACAGGTTGTTGTAAATTGACCCTTTGTAAACCACCAACATGTTGGTGTAATGTGGTCATGAATCTGTGAAATGTTGATATACTAATACATTGTATCTGCTGCATGATTGTGTAACTCACACTATGCAGTAAATTGTATTTGCAAATTAGCCTATTGGCTAAAAACCTTTTATGCAACACATCTACAACATTATCTATGTATGTAATAATGTGCGCTGCATTGTCCCTGACAAATAAACAAATAAATAAAAAAATGTTAATCATAGTTCACAATTGGGCAAAGGTTGTTTTGTTTTTTTAAGCTTTAAAATAACTAATATGAATTGAACAAATATGAGTTGTATTTTTTTTCTGGCATCTTTGCTGAACATCTAGTCAATCCCACATGCTTAAGTTACCATCCCAAGGGAGCGCCTTAGAGAGTGGAGCTGCAGCCCTTGGCCCTCGTCCCTCCTGCAGGCTCCTTAACCAGCCAGGGGTTCTTCAGGAACCCTTCCTCCTCTCCCCCTATGCCTCCTCCTCACCCCCTCTGCCTCCTCCTCTCCCCCTCTGCCTCCTCCTCTCCTCTCCCCCTCTGCCTCCTCCTCTCCCCCTCTGCCTCCTCCTCTCCTCTCCCCCTCTGCCTCCTCCTCTCCCCCTCTGCCTCCTCCTCTCCTCTCCCCCTCTTCCTCCTCTCCCCCTCCTCTCCCCCTCTGCCTCCTCCTCCTCTCCCCCTCTGCCTCCTCCCCTCCTCCTCTCCCCCTCTGCCTCCTCCTCCTCTAACCCCTCTGCCTCCTCCTCTCCCCATCTCCTCCTCTCCCCCTCTGCCTCTCCTCTCCCCCTCTGCCTCCTCCTCTCCCCCTCCTCCTCCTCTCCTCTCCCCCACTGCCTCCTCCTCTCCTCTCCCCCTCTGCCTCCTCCTCCTCTCCCCCTCTGCCTCCTCCTCTCCCCTTCTGCCTCCTCTCCTCCTCTCCCCCTCTGCCTCCTCCTCCTCTCCCCCTCTGCCTCCTCCTCTCCCCCTCTGCCTCCTCCTCCTCCTCTCCCCCTCCTCCTCCTCACCTCTCCCCCTCTGCCTCCTCCTCCTCTCCTCCTCTTCCTCCTCACCTCTCCCCCTCTGCCTCCTCCTCTCCTCTCCCCCTCTGCCTCGTCCTCTCCCCCTCTGCCTCGTCCTCTCCCCCTCTGCCTCGTCCTCTCCCCCTCTCCTCCTCTGCCTCCTCTCCCCTCTGCCTCGTCCTCTCCCCCTCTGCCTCCTCCTCTCCCCCTCTCCTCCTCTGCCTCCTCTCCCCCTCTGCCTCCTCCTCTCCTCTCCCCTTTGCCTCCTTTCCTCTCCCCCCTCTCCCCTTCTGCCTCCTCCTCTCCTCTCCCCCTCTGCCTCCTCCTCCTCCTCTCCCCCTCTGCTCTCCCCCTCTCCCCCTCTTCCTCCTCTCGCCCTCCTCTCCCCCTATGCCTCCTCCTCTCCCCCTCTGCCTCCTCCTCCTCTCCCCCTCTGCATCCTCCCCTCCTCCTCTCCCCCTCTGCCTCCTCCTCTCCCCCTCTGCCTCCTCCTCCTCTAACCCCTCTGCATCCTCCTCCTCTCCCCCTCTGCCTCCTCTCCCCCTCTGCCTCCTCCTCTCCCCCTCTCCTCCTCTGCCTCCTCTCACCCTCTGCCTCCTCCTCTCCTCTCCCCCTTTGCCTCCTCTCCTCTCCCCCTCTGCCTCCTCCTCTCCTCTCCCCCTCTGCCTCCTCCTCTCCCCCTCTCCTCTCCCCCTCTCCTCCTCTGCCTCCTCCTCCCTTCCCCCTCTCCCCCTCTCCTCTCCCCCTCTGCCTCCCCCTCTGCCTCCTCCTCCTCTCCCCCTCTGCCTCCTCCTCTCTCCCTCCTTTTCCTCCTGCATCACTCAAGGACATGTGTTAGTCTGTTTATTTATATGTAAAAAATTCACGGGCCTACAAACATCTGTTCACCCCGCGCATGTAATCTACTAGATGAAAATGTTCATGTCTGCCTGAGCTCATCTTCAATATGTCTCCCTGTTATGAGCTTAGCCGGTAAGAAGTAAGATGTGACCCTGAAGATCCTTCCACTGTGTGCACACACACACACACTCTCTCTCTCACACACACACTCTCTCTCACACACACACTCTCTCACACATGCTGGCAGTGTGTGTGAGTATCATGCTGTATTTATGAGAAGGCCTCGTCTTACATCTCCATCTACGCTGCCATGTTGTGATGAACAGATCAATGTTTTAAAGGCCCTCAAATAAAGTGCATCAATATGTTCTATTAGGATTTGGTGCTGGACATGAGACCAATCACACTGAGGTCTTGGAGGGAAATCGTGTTTCTAATAACACATTTAGAGAGGAATAACAGATTTTCATCTGTTTCTATCAGATTTTCAGTGTATTTATGTTTGTGTTCATTCCAGAGAGCGGTCTGAAGCTCTCCTGTCATACTAAAGTCATATAGAAATAATGTAAATATGATACCAACCTTAACTGCAGACTAAACTAGATGTGTCAGATGTGTCAGGGGGTCAGATGGCTGAGCGGTTAGGGAGTCGGGCTATTAATCAAAAGGTTGTTGGTTCGATTCCCGCCATGCAAAACAACGTTGTGTCCTTGGGCAAGGCACTTCACCCTACTGGCCTTGTGGAGAATGTCCCTGTACTTACTGTAAGTCGCTCTGGATAAGAGCGTCTGCTAAATGACTAAATGTAAATGTAATGTGCATTCAGAGTAGGAAAACTGCTAAATGTACTGCACAAATACACTATTTCTGTTGCCTGCAGATAGAATCAACTGAAACAGCTTGCATTACCTACCTAGAAGCACATTTTCTCTGCGCTCTGATAAGTCCTCTCCCTACCATACTGGTGGGAATGAAGGGGAAATATGGGTTAATAGCCTGGCACAGGGAAAGACGAGGGAGGGACAGAGAGGGGTGTTGGGGCAGGGATGAGAGTGAATTAGAATGAAGGTTGAGGGACGGAGAAGGAGAAGGCAGCGGAGAGAGGGAGAAGGGAGAGGGAGAAGGGGAGAGAGGGAGAGAGGGAGAGGGAGAAGGGGAGAGAGGGAGAGAGGGAGAGGGAGAAGGGGAGAGAGGGAGAGAGGGTGAGAGGGAGAAGGGGAGAGAGGGAGAAGGGGAGAGAGGGAGAAGGGAGAGAGGGAGAAGGGAGAGAGGGAGAGGGAGAAGGGGAGAGCAGCAAAATGGAGAGAGGGGCATCAGGTCTGCAACAGTAGACACAACAGATGGATGTATCACCAGGCCTGTGTGCTGTAACACAGTGTTGTTTGTGCCGCGTCTCCAGTTGTCAGTGCTGGGCGGTGAGCACAAAGGGCCTGGATCCTGAACGGAAACAGCTTGACTCAGCTTAATGGAATTGTCCTCCTCCCAAACGTGTCTGTTCACGGTGCTGCTGGATGACAGAGCCTTAGCGAGCCAGGACAGTCTAGCAGGTCAGGGGGAGTCTGGGGGAGGAGGGGGAAGAGGGATGAGTCTGGGGGAGGAGGGGTGAGGAGTCTGGGGGAGGAGGGGGAGGAGGGGTGAGGAGGGAGGAGTCGAGGGGAGGAGGAAGGAGTCTGGGGGAGGAGGGGGAGTCTGGGGGAGGAGGGGGAGTCTGGGGGAGGAGGAAGGAGTCTGGGGGAGGAGGGGTGAGGAGGGAGGAGTCTGGGGGAGGAGGGGGAGTCTGGGGGAGGAGGGGTGAGGAGGGAGGAGTCTGGGGGAGGAGGGGTGAGGAGGGAGGAGTCTGGGGGAGGAGGGGGAAGAGGGATGAGTCTGGGGGAGGAGGGAGAGTCTGGGGGAGGAGGGGTGAGGAGGGAGGAGTCTGGGGGAGGAGGGGGAGGAGGGGTGAGGAGGGAGGAGTCTGGGGGAGGAGGGGGAAGAGGGATGAGTCTGGGGGAGGAGGGGGAAGAGGGATGAGTCTGGGGGAGGAGGGAGAGTCTGGGGGAGGAGGGGGAAGAGGGATGAGTCTGGGGGAGGAGGGGGAAGAGGGATGAGTCTGGGGGAGGAGGGAGAGTCTGGGGGAGGAGGGGGAAGAGGGATGAGTCTGGGGGAGGAGGGAGAGTCTGGGGGAGGAGGTTGAGGAGGGGGATGCATGCAGTGATGCATGCTGGGAGATGATAGCTGCAGGATTGATACTAGACCCTTGTTTCATGTGCCAACCTCGCCCCCCTTCAGCACCCCCCACCACCCCCTGTCTGTTTGTACTGCCCCCCCCCCCCCTCCAACACACACACACACATTGTCTTCCCAGATCAAGTCTACTAAAACCTTGTCTCAGTTACCTCTCAAAGAGATTATCACTTCAGTTATGGGTCAGCTACCCAGATTTTAATCTATGAGTGCACGGTCAGGGACAATAGGACTGAGTTAATCTTGTAGAAACATATATGACTGGATAGGGGATGGGGAGTGTAATCTTAAGAGTTTCATGACTGTTATCCAACTGCTGCAGAAAACACACTAAACCATGAGGGTGCTGTAGAGGCCTTTTCCACTGAGTCTTTCAATCACAGAAACACAGAAGCAACCTAAGTCAAATGGAAATGTACTATACATTTATTTTTGGTTAGATGTGGCCCGCTGCATGCACACTTTAGATCAAATAAGCACGCTTTTTATGTGGGGTGTGTGAAAGGGCATGTTTCTGGAGATGGAGATGGTTTCTCATGTTAACTGTACAATATATATTCATGAAGGGACCAGAATGAGTGGATCTAACTGGCAGTGTACCAGTACAGTACAGTATTTTTATTGTCAGTTTGCATAGCAGCTCATTACTGTAAAATCCTGAATGTTCTCATGTTATATCCGAATAAAAAAGAAATGTTTCTGTTTCCAAAAAGTATAGCTGATCACACCATTCCAAACACTGAAAAGTCTCCAAAAATAGAATCTGGAGAGAATTATTGTCGTGATTGGATGCATGGTTCAGCATTTAATCCAATCGAAATACCACATTGGAAAGGTATTAAGCATGGAATGGATTTGAGACAAATGAGAAGGTACAAGGTCAGAAGGCAATGAAGATAACCCTAAGGTCAGCTGGACTGACCAGCCTCAGGTCAGCTGTTCCTCCCTCCTCAACAAGGTTTCATACCTGTGACCTCCCAATCCCACCTGGGACGAACCACCTCCCAGCTGAGGAACCACCTCCCAGCTGAGGAACCACCTCCCAGCTGAGGAACCACCTCCCACCTGAGGAACCACCTCCCAGCTGAGGAACCACCTCCCACCTGAGGAACCACCTCCCAGCTGAGGAACCACCTCCCAGCTGAGGAACCACCTCCCACCTGAGGAACCACCTCCCACCTGAGGAACCACCTCCCAGCTGAGGAACCACCTCCCAGCTGAGGAACCACCTCCCAGCTGAGGAACCACCTCCAAGCTGAGGGTGGGGGCTAGCTGCTTGGCTTCCTCCAGTTGTAGACTGGCTGTTGGCAGGATGTTTTCAGACTTTGCCTGCAGCACCAGATGCTGAAACCACTATGAAACTTGTGCATCTTTGACACACTTTTAAATGTCTGGACACCATATGATTGTATGAGTTTTTAGATGAATCTTTTCATACTTTTTGTATGTTGATGTTTGTCCTAGTTTTGAAAAGTTTAATCAAAATGAAACTATTGCGCTCCGGTATTGTGATGCAGTAATGCCAGCTGAGAGACAATGATGTAGATGTGGTATGTGTGCAATAGTAACTTCTGACTACAATCATGTATTGAACATTGTCTGTAGACCAAATACTTTAATACTTGATGAATAAAAAGTCACATCAAACACAATCCGCAATGCTTTTACTGTATATAATTATAATATAACGCTTCAATCCAGTGGCCTCCATTGAACAGCTGCTATATTAAGTGTCATGGTAATGTCAAAAAATAACTTGAGCAACAGAAAGATTTGTGGTCTGAAAATTAAAATGCTGAATGTGATTGATGCTGGACAGAAGTGAAGGTCTCTTGGCCCTTAAAGTATCTAAGAGGATGTCATCAAGGAAGAGAGAGTGATTTTTGCGTGACTATAAAAGTTTGAGGTAAGGCCACATTACCTTTTCTTTCCATGATTTAGGACCCAGTTTCCTTGACTGGGTCCTGGGTTCTGCACCCAGCGCCTGATTTACAGCTTGTTATTTTCATTAAAACATTCTGGGTGTTTCATTAGCATCTATAGAGGTTGAACAAAAAGCTGCTTGGTCTGAGCTGAAGTTTAGATGCACTTGCTACTAATGCGTCACAAACTTCAAAGCAAATACATGGCACATTTTGTGCAATTATACTTCAAGGTGATAACATTACACATTGTATCCATTTGCAACAGTAAAAATGTATGGTAATTGTAAAGGCGAAACATTCAGTAGTTTCACATACATTATTAGAGTTTTACATAAACATTTTATAGATTTAGCAGAAACTTTTATCCAATACAATTCCTAACATATAGCTAAAAAGCTTTAAAAAGTTTTTTTCTTGTACTATTATTCAAGTGAAGGTTGCTGGTTGGCCAGCAGTAGACCTTCTCTCCAGGGGGCGCTGGAGATGAATCCCAAGACAGGCCCCGACCCTGCTGAACTCTCTCCTCTCCACCATCCTGCTGAACTCTCTCCACCCTCACAGATACAAGCTATTCATACTCCTCAAACTAAATGCATGTGAGCGTACTGACTTGCTCGACACCGATGCATCGCATTAGCATAGCCCAGATATTAATTAACGCTAAAAACAAAAGACACTTTCAGCTGCTCACTTTGACAGCGTGGAAATGAGAAGTGAAGTTTGTGTCTGTATGAAGTAGCTCACCCTCGCCAGTAATTCAGCTCAAGGATACTTGTCTGATACGTAACTGGTACAGTATTCTCCGTAGAAAGAAGCAGCCATTAATTCCATCATTAATGTCCCTTGTAGTGAACTGCCAGCACAGAAGGCTTCCTTAATTAAATCAGTGGAAAAGCAGAGCTATACTGGCCATAAGGCGTTTATTTTTCTATATGTTTTGCTCCCAGTCATACCCAGCCAGGCAAACAGTCATGGGGTTGTGAGGCATATTTCTGCATTAGGCTGGAGGAAAAGAGCATCTCTTCCTCATCAGAACGAATATCAGTCTTCTTGTTTGTTTACCAGTGTGAGTCTCTTTGAGGGGCAGGCACCATGATGTTAGCTAGCTGCTCGGTGTGTGTGAACATGTGTGTGCGCGTGTGTGCGTGTGTGTGAGTCAGCTTGACTCTCTGAGCGTATGTGTACTCAAGTGGTTTGAGTATTGAAGTGAGAGTGAGTTTGCACGTGTAAAACACTATGCTGTGGCACGGAACAATCTCCCCTGAGACCCAGGAGGCTGTGGGGGGTGAGAGGGGTGAGAGGGGTGAGAGGGGTTGAGGGTGTTGGGGGTGTACCCTGCCCTGGTCAGGGTAAATCAGAGCAACATGCAGGTGTGGAGGTATTTCCCCACACAGGAGCGAGGAGAGGGCTGACAGCTGGGGACGAGCCTGATGGGGCTGCTCTCTGCCTCGTGCTCATAAATGTTACTATGTATGAATGGTTCAGATATTTAATTCATTTTAATGTTAGATTCATGTATAAAGTAGGTGAGTTTAACTGTAGTGTGATCATGAGTTTCAGAAGTGGTTGGTGTGAACAGGACAGTTATGCGATTTTTCTTTCAGTGATTGTAAAACTCTTATCACATTCTGTAAACTGACTTGCAAAAAACTGGCATTTTCTTATTTGTTGAATTTGGGTGTGACGCATGTTTATTTTCAGGTGATGAAAGATCATTATATAAAATTGACAGGCTGAAATACACAGCACAGATCTCCACTAAGTAACACATTGTCAAATGAACATTGCATCGTCAAATGCATGGCACCTGCTCGCAGCATAAACCCATTAATTCCTTTGCTCATATTTATTATTCATCTCCATCATTTGGGACACATGGGCGATGAGGAGCTGTACCTCCCAGAGCCCTGCCCTGACATACATAATTCTGTCTGATAAATTGTTGTACAGATGTTTGCATGTATCCTGTCTGGCCGGTGGAACATTAACGATAGTAATAGGTACTGTTTTATCGTAATCCTAAATTCTGGAAGGGAAAAATTAAACAGATATGCTTATCTAACCTGATTTATTAAAGAATAATGCCAAAATTATATCAGAGATATAATCCTAAAATATTATCAAGCAAGAGGGATTTCAGACGGATGCATGCATGCAACTCCAGGTATACACGGTGAAAGACAAGAGATTAAAGCAAAGGTTTTTGTCATTTTTTAAATAACACAAAAGCAGATTTCATTACAAAAGGCTGAACCCACCATCTGGGTGGTTTGCTTTACTGCGTTGTAGTGCCCATGTTACTGTAGTACCAGTACTAGTACCATGTTACTGGTAGTACTGTAGTACCAGTACTAGTACCATGTACTACCAGTACTAGTACCATGTTACTGTAGTACTGCTCTCATTAACTCTTCTGTTCAGTCACCAGCTCACTGTAAATGAAAAGCATTTACAGAGTATGTCTGTAAAACATCCTCCAAGTTCTTTACTTGAACTTGGAGGATGTTTGACTGCATGGTTAGGGTTAAGCACAGATCGTGGCACAGATGATGTTTCTGCTTTGTGCTCTCTGCGTGATCCTCACTGACATCATGTCTGATATGCATATTTATTTATATCTGTACATTCTTACATTTAAGATCAAATCATTTGAAATATAAAGCCTCTTTGAAAAGACAAGCAGAAAGACCTGGGACAATCACATTCACATTCTGATATGTTTCCAAAATCAGAAAAAAACATGGAAACAGACACACCAGCCTCTAGTCTGCTACTGCTCACAGCCTCTAGTCTGCTACTGCTCACAGCCTCTAGTGTGCTACTGCTCACAGCCTCTAGTCTGCTACTGCTCACAGCCTCTAGTGTGCTACTGCTCACAGCCTCTAGTCTGCTACTGCTCACAGCCTCTAGTGTGCTACTGCTCACAGCCTCTAGTCTGCTACTGCTCACAGCCTCTAGTGTGCTACTGCTCACAGCCTCTAGTCTGCTACTGCTCACAGCCTCTAGTGTGCTACTGCTCACAGCCTCTAGTCTGTTACTGCTCACAGCCTCTAGTCTGCTAGTGCTCACAGCCTCTAGTCTGCTACTGCTCACAGCCTCTAGTGTGCTACTGCTCACAGCCTCTAGTCTGCTACTGCTCACAGCCTCTAGTCTGCTACTGCTCACAGCCTCTAGTCTGCTACTGATCACTGCCTCTAGTGTGCTAGTGCTCACAGCCCCTAGTGTGCTACTGCTCACAACTTCTAGTCTGCTACTGCTCACAGCCTCTAGTCTGCTACTGCTCACTGCCTCTAGTGTGCTAGTGCTCACAGCTTCTAGTGTGCTACTGCTCACAGCTTCTAGTCTGCTACTGCTCACAGCCTCTAGTCTGCTACTGCTCACAGCCTCTAGTGTGCTACTGCTCACTGCCTCTAGTCTGCTACTGCTCACTGCCTCTAGTCTGCTACTGCTCACAGCCTCTAGTGTGCTACTGCTCACAGCCTCTAGTCTGCTACTGCTCACAGCCTCTAGTGTGCTACTGCTCACAGCCTCCACTCTGCTACTGTTCACTGCCTCTAGTCTGCTACTGCTCACAGCCTCTAGTCTGCTACTGCTCACAGCCTCTAGTCTGCTACTGTTCACAGCCTCTAGTCTGCTACTGCTCACAGCCTCTAGTGTGCTACTGCTCACAGCCTCTAGTCTGCTAGTGCTCACAGCCTCTAGTCTGCTACTGCTCACAGCCTCTAGTCTGCTAGTGCTCACAGCCTCTAGTGTGCTACTGCTCACAGCCTCTAGTCTGCTAGTGCTCACAGCCTCTAGTCTGCTAGTGCTCACAGCCTCTAGTGTGCTACTGCTCACAGCCTCTAGTCTGCTAGTGCTCACAGCCTCTAGTCTGCTAGTGCTCACAGCCTCTAGTGTGCTAGTGCTCACAGCCTCTAGTCTGCTAGTGCTCACAGCCTCTAGTCTGCTACTGCTCACAGCCTCTAGTATGCTAGTGCTCACAGCCTCTAGTGTGCTACTGCTCACAGCCTCTAGTCTGCTAGTGCTCACAGCCTCTAGTGTGCTACTGCTCACAGCGTCCTGTGACAGCGTCCTGTGACAGCGTCCTGTGACAGCTTCCTGTGACAGGTACGCCACGTAGCATCAGCATATCCAGACCCAACAGCCGGGCCTCACGGCCTCCACGCTCATCTGTCGTGACGGACATTTTCTGTTTGTTGCCTGAGGGATTTAGGAGACCGCATGAAACAGAAGCACAAACATAATGTTCTGTGTTGTTGCTTCCGTGTCCTGTAAGGCACAGCAGGCTTTGTCCTTTTTTAGTCGCGGTTTACATTGTTTTTTAAGATGGACACAGATAGACAAGCACACAAATCCAAGTGTGTGTTTGTGTTTATGAACGTACATGTGAGCTCACCGGTTGCATGGATTCTGTAACATGTAGTCGCATCTGGAAAAAAGAAAGCAGTGCTTTCAACACTAACTCAAATTAATTGTTGAACAGGTCGATCTAGTGCCATACCTCCTTTAAAACAACCTCCATACTTTTGGCAAAAGTCCCCCCCTGTAATTCTTTCCCATTCATCCCCTCATTAACATACTGTAGTGGAAATTTGGAATACAGTTATAATGTGTGTGTTTTATATATGAGGAATGTGTTTTAATGGAAGTCTAAAGTTGGTTAAGAAGAATCAACTGCATTTGGTAGAGATGCCATTTGCAGTTTATGACACCTGGGGAGGATGAGACAGCTGGTCTGGAGGCAATGTGGATTCAATTGTATTGTTATTGTGATCTGAGGGAGCAGTTTAAGATAGATGAACTGATCAAGCTGCTCTGACCCTTCCTGTTGCATTGGGTGGGGGTTAATTAAATACTTGTTTGAAGTTGCCCACACAAAGGACAGTTGACCATTTGACTGGTGAACTCCTGTGGTTTTACTATCTACTGGTTTGGGGAGAGATGCCACATCAAAGAACTGTGGGACACTTGGTATGGAGTCAAACTGTCACTGAGCAGTGCTGACCAATCACAGAGTTTGATACATAGATGGATTGACCATCAGAAGAACCATTTGATCTAAAGTTTATATAAGGCAGGGTTTTAGGGTTGTTCTTCATCACTCTGGCGAACGACCTGTGGCTAGCACCTCCTTCGTTATGACTGATCACAAAGTACTTTGTTAATTCTTAATTTGTACAAGCAAAATAAATGTATTGAAACCGCCATCTCTTGACTATTAAAATCTACACAGTGCCACTAGAATTCTGCCATTACAATACTAACGTAGAAGAAGACGAAGAAACGGGCGTGCATTCGTTTTTTTTTCTTCTCAAACAGACGCTGTATTCTGTCCAAAACAAATTCCCGGTCTCACCGAGCCGTTCCGGCCTGCCCTGTCACCCCTCTCCCCCCTCTCCATCACCCCTCTCCCCCCTCCCGTCACCCCTCTCCCCCGTCCCATCACCCCTCCCCCCTCCCCGTCACCTCTCCCCCCTCTCCGTCACCCCTCCCATCACCCCTCTCCCCCCTCCCCGTCACCCCTCTCCCCCCTCTCCGTCACCCCTCCCCCTTCCCCGTCACCCCTCTCCCCCGTCTCCGTCACCCCTCCCCCCTCCCCGTCACCCCTCTCCCCCCTCTCCGTCACCCCTCCCATCACCCCTCTCCCCCCTCCCCGTCACCTCTCTCCCCCCTCTCCGTCACCCCTCCCGTCACCCCTCCCCGTCACCCCTCTCTGTCACCCCTCTCCCCCCTCCCCGTCACCCCTCTCCCCCCTCTCCGTCACCCCTCCCATCACCCCTCTCCCCCCTCTCCATCACCCCTCCCCCCTCCCCGTCACCCCGGCCCGCTTGCTGCTCCCATCAGCGGAGACCTCTGGTATTTACAGCTGATGAGCACGCTCAGTGGGGCCCGCCCAGTGATGTATGGTAGAGTCACAGTCACGCTTTACTGCGGCTAATCTCACCCCTCAGTAGGGGGGCCCTCGTCAACGCAGTTCTGTGTTTTGGATGATGTGGGGGTGGAGGGGTGCAGGAGGAGTGCAGGAGGGGTGCAGAAGGTCATTGTCTCCATACTCAACACAGTTAAGCCCTGTGACCGACAGCATGTCGAGTAGCCGGGCGTAGAGGACCCCGTGAGGGAGGGCTCACAGGAGGGACCGAAGACAGGGTCCTACCTTCATGTCCAGGGTCTGGGTTTCTTTCATTGAAAGTTAGATGAAATGTTACAGCAGTTAGTGTGGAAATCCAGATCTGAACAGTTAATGTGAGCAGGTGTGTGTTTGTTTGCGAAACTGGATCCATGTCCTGGTCAGTCTGCTTGTCTCCTTGCTTCTTACAGACCAGTACCAGTCCTGCATCTCACCCCAGTCCTGCATCACACCCCAGTCCTGCATCACACCTCAGTCCTGCATCACACCCCAGTCCTGGTGATGTAATTATGTCCCAGTGGCACTTGGGACCAGGCCCTGAAATGGAGGCATCGCTCACAGCCAAGTGTACAGATGTTTCTAATTGCTTTCCATTACCAAGAATAACAGCTGTTTATATCTATCAGCAAATAATTCACAAGAGTTCCAGACTGTTGGGATAACATCTCCCACCTGGTCACCATCACTGCTTGTCAACAGTGGAGAACTGCATTTGCCAAGTCTCCTGTTTACCCAAATCCCTCGACAACCTGCTAGTGTCACCTTCAGCCATCTTGTCTTCAGCTTGCCAATTTCAGTTTTTCTGTAAATATATAAACACTATGTTGTCAACAAGCTGTAATGGAGGTCAGAAATGTGCTTGTAAAGCTTGTAAAATGTTAGTGGCCATTTCCTTCCTGTTTCTGTGTGGAGTGAAGGCCTCTTCCCGGCTGTGAGAGGAGCAGGTGAGTCTGAGAGGCAGCCAGCTGAATACCCACCGCAACATGTTGATTGATGCATTTGCATCCTGGCTGAAGCACATGTTTGGCTGCACATGGAGAGAGAGAGGGAGGATGAGGCATAGGGGGCCACCTTTACCTTGTCACTGCAGGCATAGAGGGCCACCTTTACCTTGTCACTGCAGACATAGAGGGCCACCTTTACCTTGTCACTGCAGACATAGAGGGCCACCTTTACCTCGTCACTGCAGACATAGAGGGCCACCTTTACCTCGTCACTGCAGGCATAGAGGGCCACCTTTACCTCGTCACTGCAGGCATAGAGGGCCACCTTTACCTCGACACTGCAGGCATAGAGGGCCACCTTTACCTTGTCACTGCAGGCATAGAGGGCCACCTTTACCTTGTCACTGCAGGCATAGAGGGCCACCTTTACCTTGTCACTGCAGGCATAGAGGGCCACCTTTACCATGTCACTGCAGGCATAGAGGGCCACCTTTACCTTGTCACTGCAGGCATAGAGGGCCACCTTTACCTTGTCACTGCAGGCATAGAGGGCCACCTTTACCATGTCACTGCAGGCATAGAGGGCCACCTTTACCTTGTCACTGCAGGCATAGAGGGCCACCTTTACCTTGTCACTGCAGGCATAGAGGGCCACCTTCACCTTGTCACTGCAGGCATAGAGGGCCACCTTTACCTTGTCACTGCAGGTCAGGTTGGACGGCCACCTTGTGTGGACAGGGCAGAGGAGGAACTGCTTCGACAATGTCAGGCCTGGACTGGTAATCTGGCATACCGGGCAAAAGCCTGTTGGGCTGACGCACTTGGGGCCGATATGATTATGATAAATCTTTTTTTTTTACTTAAAATTGGCCAATAAAGCAGGGACAGCGGCCCATTGGTTCATTTTCCATACTGACACTGGGCTGGCCCAATCACATCTCTGAACAGGCTCCACCCCTCCCCCTCTGTTTCTTGTGGCTCAGAGCCAGAAATCTGTGGATTAGGATGGAGAAACAAAAGCGCAAGGGGGGTGCGGAGAAGTTGCGGGCCAAAAACCCTAAATCTAGAGGTTGATACCTCAACATGTGCAAAAATAACCAACATATTTAGTGCTGTAGCTTCAGTTTCTAACCCTACAGTACCTGAGATTTTGCGAAAACAGGTGAACCTAGAACATAGAACTGGCCATGGCACCTGTCAGGCAGAGGAGCAGGTGTCTGACCGACCGACCAATTGTGCTGGGCCGGTCTGAGCAAAAATGCCAGGGCCATTTTTTTGTCCCAGTCCAGCCCTGAACCATGTCACACTCCACCCATGTGACCTTACACTTCTTGTCAAAGATTTTTCATATACCAGTGTTATGCTTTTGGTATTGAAAACTTCTCACAGTTTGGGCCTTTGTAAGCCGAGATCGCTGGTAATATTACCAGGAATATTCATAGGGACTACACTGTAGTCACCGACAATCCCAATCAACTGAAAAAACCCTGGGATGATAATTGAAATGACGAACGCAATTAATCAACTCAGTGTCCACCTTTTTAATGAATGTCCAGGTGGAAGAGTGGAGCACCAGTAGAGCTGGAGTTAGAGGAGATCTGCTGCTGCCTTTACTTCTCAGCACAATTCCAGTTTGTGCTGAGTCGTGTGATGAACAGACCGCGTGTGTCCATGGACTGTTTTATTCCCGTGGAGATGACTCTGTCTCAAGCCGTTTTAAACATTATTGGCCTTGGTCTTCCTCATACATTTCTTTCATGGGGCATCAACCTTAATTTGGTCACCAGCCTGATGGCTCAAGAAGCTCGTTTGCTCCTTCCATTTGCTCACTGGGAGAAGACAAACTGTCTGCCTGTCTGTCCATCCACACGTCCCATCAATCCAGCTACCTACCCAGCTAGCTAGCTATCTATCCAGCTAGCTACCCAGATAGCTAGCTATCTATCCAGCTACCTACCCAGATAGCTAGCTATCTATCCAGCTAGCTATAGCTACCCAGATAGCTAGCTATCTATCCAGCTACCTACCCAGATAGCTAGCTATCTATCCAGCTAGCTACCCAGATAGCTAGCTATCTATCCACCTCACTCATAATACGGTTTATACCACTTTCCCTTTTTTTGGCGTGAGGTTCCACCCAGTATGGTGTGTGTGTGCCTGCATGTCTGGCATGCTGGCAGTTGGGAATGAGCTATCTGGCGGGGATCTGTGCCAACAAGAGCAGAATGTCATTATGAGGGGAGGCTGCTGTGGGCTGCCACCATCACAGGGAATTCATCTCCACAAGTGATGATGATAATGGACTTTGCTGCAAATGACTTTGGATGAGCAGGGTTTTGGCATGAAGTGCAAACCATGAAGATTTAACTGGGATTTTTTTTCTTCCCTCCAAAATAGGAGAGTAGCTTTTCGGTGCCCCGGTTGAGCTGTGACACAGTTCTTTGGGTTTTTATACCAAGCTGAGGGTGGTGCAATATGCTGAGTTTGAAGTGGAGGCCCGGGCCTGCCTGTCTGTCTTCCATGCCTGCCTGTCTGTCTTCCATGCCTGCCTGCCTGTCTGTCTTCCATGCCTGCCTGCCTGTCTGTCTTCCATGCCTGCCTGTCTGTCTTCCATGCCTGCCTGCCTGTCTGTCCTCCATGCCTGCCTGTCTGTCTTCCATGCCTGCCTGCCTGTCTGTCCTCCATGCCTGCCTGCCTGTCTGTCCTCCATGCCTGCCTGCCTGTCTGTCCTACATGCCTGCCTGCCTGTCTGTCCTCCATGCCTGCCTGCCTGTCTGTCCTCCATGCCTGCCTGTCTGTCCTCCATGGGGGCTCTACTGTGACATTGGCTACACATATCTACACATGTAAAGAGCATGTGCCCAAACCTGAACCCATTTAATAAGGCTTTTTCCCCAATAACTCCTGACATTTTCAATAGTTACATTTTTCAGACTAAATATTTATTCCCAAAAATTACTGTATAATTAGCATTTTTTTTCATTTGCGATTTTCTTATTCCAGCAATTCACAAATAATTGGCCAAGTTTGCCAGTATGCTGGAAGCAAAAAAAACACAGTGTCATACAATGAATCGCCAAGTGTTACAGACAAGCAGCCATAGCTATAGGGAAGAGAATAACAGTGACAACTCAATTATAACCTAAAGACACTGAAACATAATAAGAGCCATACTCATAATGAAAGAGGGACAAATAAAGCCTACATTAAGGCACCGGGAAGTTTGCAGCTTTTACCCAGAATTTGTTGGCCAAACAATTACTCTGAATGTGCAAAGCCTCATTAAAACAATACAGTTGAAAGCTTGAGCATTTTTTGCCACAAGATCAAAAACGCATGTTGCCGTCATGAAGGCACGGTTTTATGTGCAAATTAAATGGAAGGTACAATAGCACAATGGCAGACTGTTGACCACTTAATTAGCTGGATTTTTTCCCTTTTTTTCATAATGTGACATTCTGTCATGCATATTCAGATATGCACTCTGCTCTGCCATTTTAATTGGTTAAAGAGTTCAAACAGACAACAAAAGAGAGCTTTGCAGCGTTTCAGTGCGTTCTGGCCTCGCCTGAAAGAGCTGGCGCTTTGTCTGTCATGCAAAACATCTTTGGGCTTTGTTTACCAGGCAGCACAGCGAACACTCTGGCTGCTAATGTGACAGTTGCACTCTGGCTTTCAGTTCAGTAGACATGTTGTTTTGGAGGCAAAGCAGGAGGATGGTACCCAACTTGTCTGATTACCGATGATGTACATCACACATCCGGAGCTGAACTTTTGCAATGAGGCAGTCGTCTCGCTGCGAAATCACAGCCGATGGAGAGAAGGCGAGTTGTAAACAAGGCTGTGAGTGACAAGGGTTCGGACTGCTTGTGAATCCTAGCTGAAGATACATGCCACATGCATGTCAGGGTCCTCCTGAAGGACACCAAGGAACATAGAGGCATGAACATAACAAGATGCCTGACGAACATCAAGTCTTGGCTTGCGTGCCAGCTGAGTCCATACTGCACATCCAGCAGCATTCTGTTTTTTAGAACGTGAAGATTAATGAAGAAATCTGGGCCAAATAGTGGACATGCAATCCACTAGTCACACTCGGGTTAATATAAACACACAACATAGTAAACAGACCCTTAATTCACTTGGGCTCAAATGACACGGTAGACTTGTTTTTGGTCTACAAAGCATATGCCCCTCTCTTTACCTCTCTACGGGAATTAATTAATTCATGGGTAACTTGTAATTCTTTCGGCATCATGTACCCTTATTTTTGTTTAGGCAAAATGATGCCACAGGGACCAGCGTTGTAACCAGCCATAATCTCAATTTGCAATGCATATGTTTCTGGAAAGAGCCCACAGTTAATTCTGCAAAACCCCAAGAGCTCTAAGGCTGTGACTCCTGTGTCAGAGGCCCATTAATATGCATGGCCTTGCTAAAAGCACCAGACTGACCTACATGACAAGGTTCAGTATACACTCACACTGTGTGCTACACTGGGGGACTAGACCGCCCGTGTACCTTAATTAGTGTCTTCTTTCCTCGGCTGGCTTGTTTGGAGAGGCTGTTGAACTTAGCCTCATACTTGCATGCCGGAGTGGTTGTAGGTCACCATGGTCACTCCAAATGCCTGGTCCTTAACAGCTTGGGCACCTCTCCAGTCCTCACAAAATGGCTTCCATTAGAGGAATGAAGACGCTGTGAGTGTCCCTATTAGAAGCACTTTAAACTCCCGCGGTGCTGGCTGGCACCTGTCTGCGACCCGCCAGCTCCTCCAGGTAATCCCTGGGGCTCTTCACTGACAGGATGTATCAATTAACAGATTTGTTTATTTTGCTCTCCTCCAAGCTCATTAGCATAGCAGCCGGCTAGCACAACGCTGGGGTTCAAGAGGAGTGTTGACACCAGGGTTTTGTTCTACTGCTAGAGAGGAGGGAAGCATGACTCATTACCATTCACATTACTGCACTGCTGATGCAAAGTGCCCAGCAGAAGTGGTTTGGAGCACAGAAAGTTACAAGATGTTACCCACCGCTCCCAGCAAAGCATTGTTGACACTCGGTGTTCGTGTTCAGTCTTTGTCAAAGAGGAAGTTAGCATATAAAATGCTAAAGGACAGCTGTTGCTGGCAGGCCTTTTTTCACTGGCGGAGGCACCACTGTTTAGGGCAGTAATCTGTCAATGCTGAGGCCCAGCCAGCACTCTGTGCCTCTGGGGGGGAACCAGAGCTGTGTGGCTCAGGGCTCCATGCATAGCAATGAGGCTAAACAGATGTAAAACCCCTCAGTGAGTTCATAGATTCAGCACTGCCCAGATCCCCCGTCCTCTGAAACACATCCGTTTTAATGGTATGTTGCTGTAAGAGCTTCTTTATGTATGAATGGAGACTGGATTAATTCACATATCAAGTCGATATTTGTAAAATCATATAAGACTGTTTGTCTGGAAATAAGAACAGAGAATTTTAGTAGTTTCTTCACTTCCCCTCAATGAAAATAATGTCCAGTTTGACTTGTGGCAGGCTGCCAGTGCAGCAGGGCAGCCCAGGGCTGCAGGGGGGCACCCTGAGCCCTGGGTAGCTGTGTGCCACCTCTCCATTCACTGCATTCATCACTTCACAGAGGATCCATCACCCGCTTCCACACTCTTCTCCACAGGTTGACAGTCTCTAAGTTCGGCATAAGGTAGCCATCCAGGTAGTTATTTATGTTGGTCCTCTCTGGGCAGGCCAGTGGTGATTGGCTGCTCACAGCCCCCTGGAAACAAAGGAAGCTGAATAGATGAAAAATAGAAATGACCTCATTGCATTGTGTCATTTTTTCAGCTTGTGTGCATCAAGCTGTTTTGATCTATAGCACCAGTTGGATCATTGTGCTCTGAGGTAATCAAACCCAGAGCGATGTCTGAGCAAGGCTCTGATCTCCACGTAATGGTGAGGAGTTAGTGGGCTCTGATCTCCAGGTAATGGTGAGGAGTTAGTGGGCTCTGATCTCCAGGTGATGGTGAGGAGTTAGTGGGCTCTGATCTCCAGGTGATGGTGAGTGGGCTCTGATCTCCAGGTGATGGTGAGGAGTTAGTGGGCTCTGATCTCCAGGTGATGGTGAGGAGTTAGTGGGCTCTGATCTCCAGGTGATGGTGAGGAGTTAGTGGGCTCTGATCTCCAGGTGATGGTGAGGGGTTAGTGGGCTCTGATCTCCAGGTGATGGTGAGGGGTTAGTGGGCTCTGATCTCCAGGTGATGGTGAGGGGTTAGTGGGCTCTGATCTCCAGGTGATGGTGAGGAGTTAGTGGGCTCTGATCTCCAGGTGATGGTGAGGAGTTAGTGGGCTCTGATCTCCAGGTGATGGTGAGGAGTTAGTGGGCTCTGATCTCCAGGTGATGGTGAGGAGTTAGTGGGCTCTGATCTCCAGGTGATGGTGAGGAGTTAGTGGGCTCTGATCTCCAGGTGATGGTGAGGAGTTAGTGGGCTCTGATCTCCAGGTGATGGTGAGGAGTTAGTGGGCTCTGATCTCCAGGTGATGGTGAGGAGTTAGTGGGCTCTGATCTCCAGGTGATGGTGAGGAGTTAGTGGGCTCTGATCTCCAGGTGATGGTGAGGAGTTAGTGGGCTCTGATCTCCAGGTGATGGTGAGGGGTTAGTGGGCTCTGATCTCCAGGTGATGGTGAGGGGTTAGTGGGCTCTGATCTCCAGGTGATGGTGAGGAGTTAGTGGGCTCTGATCTCCAGGTGATGGTGAGGAGTTAGTGGGCTCTGATCTCCAGGTGATGGTGAGGAGTTAGTGGGCTCTGATCTCCAGGTGATGGTGAGGGGTTAGTGGGCTCTGATCTCCAGGTGATGGTGAGGAGTTAGTGGACTCTGATCTCCAGGTGATGGTGAGGGGTTAGTGGGCTCTGATCTCCAGGTGATGGTGAGGAGTTAGTGGGCTCTGATCTCCAGGTGATGGTGAGGAGTTAGTGGGCTCTGATCTCCAGGTGATGGTGAGGAGTTAGTGGGCTCTGATCTCCAGGTAATGGTGAGGAGTTAGTGGGCTCTGATCTCCAGGTGATGGTGAGGAGTTAGTGGGCTCTGATCTCCAGGTGATGGTGAGGGGTTAGTGGGCTCTGATCTCCAGGTGATGGTGAGGAGTTAGTGGGCTCTGATCTCCAGGTAATGGTGAGGAGTTAGTGGGCTCTGATCTCCAGGTGATGGTGAGGAGTTAGTGGGCTCTGATCTCCAGGTGATGGTGAGGAGTTAGTGGGCTCTGATCTCCAGGTGATGGTGAGGAGTTAGTGGGCTCTGATCTCCAGGTGATGGTGAGGAGTTAGTGGACTCTGATCTCCAGGTGATGGTGAGGAGTTAGTGGGCTCTGATCTCCAGGTGATGGTGAGGGGTTAGTGGACTCTGATCTCCAGGTGATGGTGAGGAGTTAGTGGGCTCTGATCTCCAGGTAATGGTGAGGAGTTAGTGGGCTCTGATCTCCAGGTGATGGTGAGGAGTTAGTGGGCTCTGATCTCCAGGTGATGGTGAGGAGTTAGTGGGCTCTGATCTCCAGGT
This sequence comes from Osmerus eperlanus, assembly GCF_963692335.1. Classification (NCBI taxonomy): domain Eukaryota; kingdom Metazoa; phylum Chordata; class Actinopteri; order Osmeriformes; family Osmeridae; genus Osmerus; species Osmerus eperlanus. Next base: position 10,447,756 of record NC_085042.1, on the reverse strand, counting down.
GATGGTGAGGAGTTAGTGGGCTCTGATCTCCAGGTGATGGTGAGGAGTTAGTGGACTCTGATCTCCAGGTGATGGTGAGGAGTTAGTGGGCTCTGATCTCCAGGTGATGGTGAGGGGTTAGTGGACTCTGATCTCCAGGTGATGGTGAGGAGTTAGTGGGCTCTGATCTCCAGGTAATGGTGAGGAGTTAGTGGGCTCTGATCTCCAGGTGATGGTGAGGAGTTAGTGGGCTCTGATCTCCAGGTGATGGTGAGGAGTTAGTGGGCTCTGATCTCCAGGTGATGGTGAGGAGTTAGTGGGCTCTGATCTCCAGGTGATGGTGAGGAGTTAGTGGGCTCTGATCTCCAGGTGATGGTGAGGGGTTAGTGGACTCTGATCTCCAGGTGATGGTGAGGAGTTAGTGGGCTCTGATCTCCAGGTAATGGTGAGGAGTTAGTGGGCTCTGATCTCCAGGTGATGGTGAGGAGTTAGTGGGTTCTGATCTCCAGGTGATGGTGAGGAGTTAGTGGGCTCTGATCTCCAGGTGATGGTGAGGGGTTAGTGGGCTCTGATCTCCAGGTGATGGTGAGGAGTTAGTGGGCTCTGATCTCCAGGTAATGGTGAGGAGTTAGTGGGCTCTGATCTCCAGGTGATGGTGAGGAGTTAGTGGGCTCTGATCTCCAGGTAATGGTGAGGAGTTAGTGGGCTCTGATCTCCAGGTGATGGTGAGGAGTTAGTGGGCTCTGATCTCCAGGTGATGGTGAGGAGTTAGTGGGCTCTGATCTCCAGGTGATGGTGAGGAGTTAGTGGGCTCTGATCTCCAGGTGATGGTGAGGAGTTAGTGGGCTCTGATCTCCAGGTGATGGTGAGGGGTTAGTGGGCTCTGATCTCCAGGTGATGGTGAGGAGTTAGTGGGCTCTGATCTCCAGGTGATGGTGAGGAGTTAGTGGGCTCTGATCTCCAGGTGATGGTGAGGAGTTAGTGGGCTCTGATCTCCAGGTGATGGTGAGGAGTTAGTGGGCTCTGATCTCCAGGTGATGGTGAGGGGTTAGTGGGCTCTGATCTCCAGGTGATGGTGAGTGGGCTCTGATCTCCAGGTGATGGTGAGGAGTTAGTGGGCTCTGATCTCCAGGTGATGGTGAGGAGTTAGTGGGCTCTGATCTCCAGGTGATGGTGAGGAGTTAGTGGGCTCTGATCTCCAGGTGATGGTGAGGAGTTAGTGGGCTCTGATCTCCAGGTGATGGTGAGGAGTTAGTGGGCTCTGATCTCCAGGTGATGGTGAGGGGTTAGTGGGCTCTGATCTCCAGGTGATGGTGAGGGGTTAGTGGGCTCTGATCTCCAGGTGATGGTGAGGAGTTAGTGGGCTCTGATCTCCAGGTGATGGTGAGGGGTTAGTGGGCTCTGATCTCCAGGTAATGGTGAGGAGTTAGTGGGCTCTGATCTCCAGGTGATGGTGAGGAGTTAGTGGGCTCTGATCTCCAGGTGATGGTGAGGAGTTAGTGGGCTCTGATCTCCAGGTGATGGTGAGGGGTTAGTGGGCTCTGATCTCCAGGTGATGGTGAGGAGTTAGTGGGTTCTGATCTCCAGGTGATGGTGAGGAGTTAGTGGGCTCTGATCTCCAGGTGATGGTGAGGAGTTAGTGGGCTCTGATCTCCAGGTGATGGTGAGGAGTTAGTGGGCTCTGATCTCCAGGTGATGGTGAGGAGTTAGTGGGCTCTGATCTCCAGGTGATGGTGAGGAGTTAGTGGGCTCTGATCTCCAGGTGATGGTGAGGAGTTAGTGGGCTCTGATCTCCAGGTGATGGTGAGGGGTTAGTGGGCTCTGATCTCCAGGTGATGGTGAGGGGTTAGTGGGCTCTGATCTCCAGGTGATGGTGAGGAGTTAGTGGGCTCTGATCTCCAGGTGATGGTGAGGAGTTAGTGGGCTCTGATCTCCAGGTGATGGTGAGGAGTTAGTGGGCTCTGATCTCCAGGTGATGGTGAGGAGTTAGTGGGCTCTGATCTCCAGGTGATGGTGAGGAGTTAGTGGGCTCTGATCTCCAGGTGATGGTGAGGAGTTAGTGGGCTCTGATCTCCAGGTGATGGTGAGTGGGCTCTGATCTCCAGGTGATGGTGAGGAGTTAGTGGGCTCTGATCTCCAGGTGATGGTGAGGAGTTAGTGGGCTCTGATCTCCAGGTAATGGTGAGGAGTTAGTGGGCTCTGATCTCCAGGTAATGGTGAGGAGTTAGTGGGCTCTGATCTCCAGGTAATGGTGAGGAGTTAGTGGGCTCTGATCTCCAGGTGATGGTGAGGAGTTAGTGGGCTCTGATCTCCAGGTGATGGTGAGGAGTTAGTGGGCTCTGATCTCCAGGTGATGGTGAGGAGTTAGTGGGCTCTGATCTCCAGGTGATGGTGAGGAGTTAGTGTCTTCAACCGGATTCTTAAAATAGCTCATCAAATGTGTCTGCTTTTTACTAGCCATTTTTTTCTCTTAGCCACACAGTACAAAATCATGCTCACATTGCTACGTCATCGTCATCACTGTATGTATCATTTTAAACAGCTTGACTTTTTTGGTACAGACATGAGTAATAGATTAATCGAACACAAGCTAAAAGTTTTATTGTCAGCTACCCATGGCCCGGTGGGGCAGTGATCTGTGGCCCGGGCCCCGGTCCGAGGCTCGGTCGTTGGGAACCCCTGCTTTGTAGGATCAGCATTTTGTTAGACTCCTATTTGAGTATCCCTTAAGTATATAATCCACTTCTGTCGTGTGAATAAAGGAAAATATTTTTACAAAATATTGTATTTATGTAAGCAGTTTAAATGGCCACAGTTTCCAACAGTCTCATCCCTGTTAGGGACATACATTCATATACATGAGTATGGGAGTCAGGAGGCTGAGCGGTTAGAGAATCGGGCTAGTAATCTGAAGGTTGCCAGTTCGATTCCCAGCCGTGCAAAATGACGTTGTGTCTTTGGGCAAGGCACTTCACCCTACTTTCCTCGGGGAGAATGTCCCTGTACTTACTGTAAGGCGCTCTGGATAAGAGCGTCTGCTAAATGACTAAATGTAAATGTAAATATACGAGAATCTCCATTCATGGAGAAGAGGAAGATTTTTGACACAAAACAAACTGGATTTCTCTCAGCTCAGCCCACGCTCAGCTCAGTAAACTTAGAGATGCTCTCTCCATCTGTCGGGAGTGTGGCCGCGGCCATAGAGCCATGCTGCCGGCATCAGGACAGGCCGAGAGAGGAGAGGTGTGAACCACGAGCCTGTTAGCTCAAGTGTTGATACGAGGCTTGAAAACACACCACGTGTCACTTTACAAGTCGAAAGAAAGAAGCTCTTAGATAGACAGAGCTGTTCCAACAAACGCTGTCTTAAAGACCAGATGTACTCCTGTCTTGGATCTGATGTCAGAACATATTTAAAGCTGCAAAAGCAAAGTAATATTAAACGACAGACGCACACAAGAGGGGCAGAATGCCACTGTAGGTTTGTGTCAATTAATGATGTTGACAGGATATTTAATGCTGATATTGTCAGTTGAAGCGAGCACCTTCCATGTAATGCCATGAACCTCTAATGGATCTCATCGACATATCAGCACTTAGTGCTGCTCCTCACTCAATAGCAGTTTAATTATCTAGTGAGTCAGGCTGGATGGTCTGAAGGGAGACTTTGTATTTCCTTATTATTGTATTTCTATGATTTGTTGTAATTTACCTGATCCACCATTTGCTTGAAAACTATTAATAAATAGTGGTAAGTGGATTTAATACTAAATACATTTGATAAATCTTTCTTTTTTTCATAAACATAATTTCATAAATGAATGGTACTTAATAAAAATAATAAAAAACCATTGTACTTGCAGTATATGTCCAACTCTATAAGATCGATGTAAAGTTGCAGGTGTGAAGCGAGGGGCAGGGTATATGGTTAATGTATTGTTTTCAAAAATGTCCATTGTGGCACTCAAGTGAAGCCAGCCTACCTGCATATCTGTCGACCAAAACATCACCGCCAGTCAACTCGACAATGTTAGCGTGTCATTAATGCCAATTCAATATGCGAGGTGCCTTTTAGTTGCAACAATTTACAATATGTCTAATGAGGCATCAGAATGAAGTGGTTTGTTGTCTATCCAGTGGTGTATGTCTAGTGTAACCAGATGGATGTAAACTGTGATTAGGAGCAATTAACTCTCCCCCAGAACCAAATAACTTTCTGTCATTAATGTACATATTTTACACCTCATTAGAAGCACAGTGATTGGAGGTAAAAAGCAAGTCATTTGCATTTGAGATTATTACTTATTTAGGTTACCAATATGCTGAGGATTGTCCAATGGGGCACGCAGGCAAGGGAGGATGGAGACCCAGGTAATGTGGAGCGGTTTAAATCCTCCAGGACACATCTGTGTGCCCCGAATTAGATTCATGAGGAGACACACGACTTCTCCTAATTAACTCTGGGCCCCCCCCCACCACCCCCTGTCTTTGTTTTGTAAATGGCGCCCGCAGTCAGGTTCCGTGCGTTGAAATGTGCATCGTGGGGTGAAACGGGCAAGATGTTAACTAATTTTATTTTTAATCTTCTCTTTGCCACCGAGCGTGTCGTTCGGGCATTGCGTCTTCTGAAATTTCCTCGCCTCTTTCATGGAAACATATTGGGGCAGCATTCGCCAGCTGTCAGCTTCCTATCCCTTCTGCTGCCATTATCCTGAGGCACCACCCCACCTTATGGCCGGCCAGCCTGCCAGGAAAGGGCCTATCAAAAGGTGGCTCTTTTCAATTCAGGCCATCCTCACACGGACCACATCCCAAAACCACCCCCACCCTTCACACACACACTCACACTCGCTCCCCCACCCTGCACACACTCACACAGGGGGAGGGGGGGGGTGTCACACAGGATGAACCATACACGGTCTCAGTGATGTTGTCTCGTGACCATATGCCAGTCCCTCCCTCTCTACACAACCCTCTAATCCTTCAGCATGATCATGTCTTCTCCACCCATGATCATCTCTCCTCTACCCATGATCATCTCTCCTCTACTTATGATCATCTCTCCTCTACCCATGATCATCTCTCCTCTACCCGTGATAGAGCTGTTATGTTATTTTAACCCCCCTTAGTCTTCACCTTCAGTCAGTGAGACCATCAAGTATCCCCACATTTGACTATATAGGGGGAGGATAATCTTGAGCATGCCCACAACCAGTGCCTCTCCTCAGGCTGTGGCAGTCTGGTCGAGGGGGGTATGATGAAGGTACACCAACAGCAGGGTGACATTATCTTCAGTGTGAGTGAACCCTCTCGTGTTAAACTAAATCATTATTCAAGGTTGAGCACCGGCACCCCAGGCTGAGTCACATGCCTCTCCTCTTGTTTTCTAATCCCCCAGAGGTCTCCTAGACCTTGTAAAAGCAGCTCATATTACTGTACTGTAGCACTCTAATGGAACTTAATGGCATATAAAATAGATAGACATGCTTTTTCATTCTGCGTACCAGGTTGACTGACCAGGGCCAGTATGGTGTCAGTCCACATATACTGGAAACATCCTTGCTGCAATGGTATTTCAATCCCTCTCTTGTCCATTCAGCCTTCACAGTTAGACCACACTAAAAGGATTGTGTGTGTAACAGACTGTCAAACTTTCCAAGGTCATTCAATGACAAGCAAGTGACATAAACACTGTCTTCTAGCCACGTTGGGAAGCTGACAGGAGGTGAGGTAGCTGGTGCTGACAGCAGGTGAGGTAGCTGGTGCTTGCTATATAGATATCTTTGATCAGATCTTGCAAGGCCAGCTCTTGGGGACAGGTTAGAGGGAGCATGCCTGGCACATCCTCATTAGGATGCATGCCTGGCATATTCATTAGCCTCATTGTGCCGCTGTCACAGCCAATCTCTGTTATTCCTCACCACCAAGCCCCTCATCAGTGTGTCCAGAGAGAGAGAGATCCCAGCTGTATTTCCCACCAAATGGACTCAAGTGCTCATTAAGAGAGCCAGGAGAAAGGAAATTGAGGTTTTGTGTGAGCAGGTGATCCTGTGTGAGGAGGTGATCCCTGTGTGAGGAGGTGATCCTGTGTGAGGAGGTGATCCTGTGTGAGCAGGTGATCCTGTGTGAGGAGGTGATCCCTGTGTGAGGAGGTGATCCTGTGTGAGCAGGTGATCCCTGTGTGAGGAGGTGATCCTGTGTGAGGAGGTGATCCCTGTGTGAGGAGGTGATCCCTGTGTGAGGAGGTGATCCTGTGTGAGGAGGTGATCCCTGTGTGAGGAGGTGATCCTGTGTGAGGAGGTGATCCCTGTGTGAGCAGGTGATCCTGTGTGAGGAGGTGATCCCTGTGTGAGGAGGTGATCCTGTGTGAGGAGGTGATCCCTGTGTGAGGAGGTGATCCTGTGTGAGGAGGTGATCCCTGTGTGAGGAGGTGATCCTGTGTGAGGAGGTGATCCCTGTGTGAGGAGGTGATCCCTGTGTGAGGAGGTGATCCTGTGTGAGCAGGTGATCCCTGTGTGAGGAGGTGATCCTGTGTGAGGAGGTGATCCCTGTGTGAGGAGGTGATCCCTGTGTGAGGAGGTGATCCTGTGTGAGGAGGTGATCCCTGTGTGAGGAGGTGATCCTGTGTGAGGAGGTGATCCCTGTGTGAGGAGGTGATCCTGTGTGAGGAGGTGATCCCTGTGTGAGGAGGTGATCCCTGTGTGAGGAGGTGATCCTGTGTGAGGAGGTGATCCTGTGTGAGGATACCAGCCTGAGGGGAAACAGCATGGAGGATGGCTGCTTCCACGTGCGCTAAGCAACTTTTGGGGTGCTGACGTTCAAGACACAACATATCTTTTTTTTTTTTATGCTACATTGGAGGACTGTACCGTCAGATGTTAACTAGATCTCTAAGAGAATCCTGGGAGCATGGTGTTCTTCCAAATCAACCATTTCAGTCAGTTACATTCCTTGGGCTTCAACGTCCCTCCTTGTTTATGGATGATGTACACTTGAATGTTTTAGCCCAGACTTGTGGACAGGGGCTGGAGGGGGGGTCCTGATAGCGCTCATTAGCTGTAATAAACTCTGTGATGGAGGCTTGTTTCTCTGGAGCCTGACCTTTCTCCTGCTAGGATTTTCACTGTTTGATGCCTCCGTTAATTGGGAATGATTTGAGCTTTCTCTTCTGCTCTTGTTGTCTGGTGAATTCAGCATGGAGCTAATGGCAAATGTCACGCGAATAGGAAACTACATTAGCCTGGAGAGTGCTTCATTTCTGCTGTCGGTGTAGATAGATAAGATGTATATAGATAGGATGTAAATACATAGCCAAGCAGGCCAAAGGAGCCTCATTAACCTTGAAAGCGAGTTCTGCAACAGTTGTAGCCTCGTCTTGGAAGGAGGATGGGGTAGAGAGACAGAAACAACAGGATTATTTCACCCTCAGTGGTTCCTATCATTAGCCTATGCCCTCAACATCTTAAACATTGCTAATGAACAACAACGATTTGCCGCAAAATTGGCCTGGAAAGATTAGGAAGCCACATGATGATCAGATCTAATTACGCTTGGACGCCTCAAACAGCGTGGCATTTGCCTGAAAGGTCAAGAGAAATCCCAAGCCTTAATCTGTGGAACCTGTGACTCCCAGCCCTCGGCCTGGACAGTCGTGAAGGACATGTGCCCAAGCCAAACTAAGGAGACCAATGTCTCGTTTTTGACATTAATAAAAATGCATCAACTTACATCTCGGTATTTGAGAATCTTCTCTCAGTCACGAGGTATGACATTGAGCCGGAAGTCGTAACTCAGCCTTGGAAAACGCAGACGTGGATATTGTGTCCGATCTGTCACACGTTTTTGTATTGCAAACTGGTCACCGTCTTGTTGAAGCGATGTGTTTCAGTCACGGCTTGAGGGGACAAAGCTGTCATCGTACACCTTGCCGTTACTTCATGGAGCACGGCCAATCACACACATTGGCAAACTCCACCAGTCCCAACACTCAACAACATGCAAAGCTTTGACCTGGATTCAGGTCTTTGGGTAAACTTAGGGAAGGCATTGGCACACACTTTAGAGTTTATACACATCACTGGTTCGACCCCCAAAATGCCCTACTGTACACACACTATTGGGATAATTTTTTGGGATTTCACTTCCTGAATGAATTTGGCCTTAATTGTATGTCACTCAATTCATCCAGAGCTATTTGTTAACCTGCATGTAGAAAAGCACACATCAGAAGTTCCTATTACCCACACCCTTGAAACCGTCCTCTCCAGTCTCTGCCTCCCCCAGCAGTCAGGGAGGAGAGGAAGGGGCCATTTTCAAAATGCTATATTCACCCATCATCTGCTAAAAACATAGTCTGTCAGGAAACTGATTATATTTTTGCTGTTAATGTGCATTGTGGGGGAAAACGGGATGGCAGTTAGGGAGGGGCTGGGGGAGACTGATATGGAGAAGGTTGATTAAAGTAAGATGCATGCGCCTCTATGAATCAGAAAATATAAATCAGGAGTCAATGTAGCAGTCTGGGTCTCAGCGGGCGAAGAGTAAACACCCCTTTAGATGTCACCCTGCACCATCAGGGAGGAGGGGCCTTAACGCTTCACCCATTTCACATTCCACTCGACTTCCACAAATATGGAGCGCTAAATATGTTGTGTTATACATCCTTGGGTTTCCTCTGGAGGAGAGACGCTGCAGTTGAGGAGTAAACAGCGAGCGGGGTGACACATTGTGTCGTGAACAAGTTCCCTTTGTGCCTCATCCTTCTTAATGTGATGCATCTGAGCAGTAAGGGAGGATAGGTTAGAGAGCTGCTGATGACATCACGCTCACAGGGCTCATCCCTGCGTGTGCTGCCCATCGGTCACCAGGGCAGACAGGCCTCCTCAGACACAGCTGGACAGCACTGTTCCAGAAAGCCTTGATGAGTCCGCGCAGGGCGGAGGAGGCAGACAGCGACGTCTCGCCCCCCGTGTGTTTCTGGTTGTTGTCTGCTGGAGCGTGTGCCCCCGTCCCACAGGCCGGCCAAGCCCCCCCTCCCCCCCTCCCTGCTGGCTCTGGGGGGGTGACATTTCCAGAGGTGCTGCGTCACTGTGGATCTGGTCAGTCCCTCTGACACGGAGAGCGCTGGCCGACCGGCCCAGGCAGGGGGGAGGGTTTCACACTAGCCACCGATCTTCAACGCCGGAGGGCAGAGATCTCAAGGTGTTTACAGGGAATCGTCCAAGGTGTCAGTCAGGGTCCAGCCTCTCTGCCAGTCAGGTGCGAGGGGTGGTGCGAGGTCGGGGCGGGAGATCGGCTGATGGAGGGTGAGGGCATCGCTGTGACAGCTCCGCAGTGTCAGCGATCAGATTGCCCAAAACCAAACCAACTCTAACCCTTCATGGTTGATTTTCTTGGTTCCGTGGTTAAGAGCGACACAACTTCCCCCACCCCTCAGGAGATAAAAATAGAAGCTTGATTTCCATCACTTGTCGTTTTGCACTAACATTGTACCACACATGATCACAACACACCAGAGCAGGGATGTGCTCGCTCAGCTGTCAGACACAGCGCTATGGAGGCACAGGATCAAAGGTCACTAGAGTGCTGAGTTGATTATTCAGTTTGGCTGAGTGCATACAAGCATGGATTTCAAGAGACATTGCATTTCACTCTATAATACATGAATGGGCCTCAAATCCCATGTACATCGCTCAATTTATTCAAAACATATTAATATAATGGATGTGTTCACCCAAATGTATTTCAGTCTCAACATTCTGTCTGTACATTTTAAGCTGTCACTTTCTCTCTCAGAGGTGATTGACTGCCTGGGATACAAACCAATCTAGCTTCCAAACTCTCTGAGCAAAGTGCCATACAGATGTCATTTAATGGATCCATTTTTAATTCCTTTGAAGTTGGCCAGACAGTGAAAGTAGGAGGTGCTCACATTAGTATTATGCTTGTGTTGCTTCACCCAGTGTAAGACTACGCTGATGAGATGGTGGGGCCCAGCCTGAATTCATCACTGCATGCCATTCATCAGAGGTGACTTTGACATTTCTGATGAGACTAGTTTGAAATCACCAGAACTAATTTTGTGGCGTAATGTATTCAGCCTCCGAGTATACCTGTAAAGGTGCCGTCCTCACCCGGGTCATTTCTGCATTTGGTGTCTGATGGCCAATAAGCCCCTCTGCCAGATCCAATATTTCACGCAAAAAGATTAATGAGAAAGAAAGATGTGTTAATGCGAGATGAAAGCTAAATTACTCTGTTCATTTTTCATCCCTCTCTTTCAAATGATATATTAGAATACAAGTGTTTAACTTGAGTGCTCATTTTAGATTACGGCTTTCCACTCTCCTTGTGCTGAAAGCTGTCAGTTTACAAGACAAGGAAAGGCTGTTTGATAAGCCTCCCTCTTAAATTAATCTTTTGGAGAAGAGGAATATTTAGCTATCAGCTATAATTGTAACGTGTTCTGCCAGGCTGATAGAATGCATGTGGTGCTGACTACTAATTAAAACGGTCAGACAAAGACTACGTGCATGAAAAGGAGAGGATGAAGAGAGTGGTGGAGGAAGACCAGCAGAAATGGAGAAGCCGGTCTGTGTTCAGAAGGATGAGATGGAGGGTAAATGTAGAGGAAGGCTAAGGAAAGAGCTAGTATGAGAATCCTCAGGAAGACAGGAAGAAATGAAAAGTAAAAGAGGAAGAGGTCTTCACTGCTGCGTCCTCCTGTGGTTACAAGCAGTCTCTCTCTCTCCTCGTCTGGGGAGAGGTGCAGTCTCTCTCTCCTCGTTTGGGGAGAGGTGCAGTTTGGGGAACAGCTGGGCTCCATCACTTCTCGTTGCAGGCCTGGGAGAGACATGCCTGACAGAGTGATGCACCGAGCCTGTCCCTGCTAATGACTGCACCATTCTCCATCATTATCCCCATCATTAGGAAATTAGGGGGACAGAAGGTATTTACTGTAAACCTGCCACCTCCCAAGGAGAGATAAATAGAAACTGATAAATGTGGTCATGTGACGCTGCCTGTCTATTAACCTTCCCATTCTCCAGCGCCAGCATATGCACATTTAACAATCATTAATATTGTCTGATTGGCCTGGTTTTACTGAGGGAGAATCCAGCTACAGTACCAGTCTGGTCGTTTACGGTGTCGGTGTGTCTGGGTGCTAGTCAGCAGGTCACTGGTTTAGTCAAGGGCAAGTCCCGCCCCCTCGCAGCCAAGCCCCTGTCAGTCAGGAGCGGGTGAGAGGATGTGTCGCCTCAGCGTTTATCCACCTATCCAGGCTCAGATGTACGCCCCCCCTGGTTTATCCACCTATCCAGGCTCAGATGTACGCCCCCCCTGGTTTATCCACCTATCCAGGCTCCGGGCTGGGAGAGACATGCCAGCTGTGCGTGGCACTGTTCTGTTCTACCCAGGTTACTACCCTGGTTAGAATAACTGTGAATTACATGTGACCTTGATGATATGGACTGTCATGAAGCTAATTTTATGTTTTTCTTTATGTAATGTCTCCACTGATTCTTTTGAAATTATGTAATGACCTCGGCCAGTCAGGTGAACCAGACAGGCCTACGTGACTGTAGACACCAGCACAGTGAATGTGGACTTTATGGGGCATTTCATGTGCACGCCTTCCTTTCACAGGCATCAATAAGCCTCAACCAGGAGGGGTGTGTTCAGAGCTGCTCTTTATTTATGGTGGAATGCATTGTATTTATAGTGACATCAACACCCCAGAGTGATTTTAGACGACCATCTGCAGTAGCCAGACAGTCACAGGGGGCAATATATCATCTGGCTATTACTAGCAGAGAGAGAGAGAAAGAGAGAGAGAATATGCTGAACTAACTGTCTGTCGAGACCTCAGACGGTCCCTTCAACACAGCTGATGAAATTAAATAACAGAAGTGTAATTTTATAATGATAAACAAAAACACTGATGTGGGTTTGATGCAGCAATTATGGCTCTAATGATGATAATTTGAGTTTTAATTTTGATCCCACTAGTGACTGGCAGAGTCTATCAATTACTGCATTAGAACTGGCCCCAGCTGCAGCAGGCACAGTGGCGGACGCCCAGATTGTCTAAACTGCTGTCGTCTCCTTCTCCTTCCTCGCTGCAGTAATTGCAGTTTAAGTAGTTCATCATAATCACCCTCAGTTGCCTCCCTGGAACAGGAAAGATTATTGTAAAGACTCTGTGTATGTGGGTGAGCGCTTTTGTGCTTGTTTGTTTTTACTTGTGTGTGTGTGTGTGTGTGTGTGTCTGGAGATGGCAAAGACCCTGTTACTGCATTGGGTTAGGGTTAGGGCCATAACTAAATTATGGAAAATACTAATTATATGTTTTGCATACATCACAAAACACCTTGTTTGTGTAGAGTTAGGGTCATTTGAATTTCTGTTTTTTTGCTGTTCACAAACCATATCTCACATAGTTTCTAATTCCATTTTGCGTTCCTATTTCTGCAAGAGGGTGTTTGTGCCATGTGACCCAGGTGCGACACTCCTTCATGAATTAGAATGGATGAGATCTGCTACCAAACACCAGGATCTGCTACCAAACACCAGGATCTGCTACCAAACAACAGGATCTGCTACCAAACACCAGGATCTGCTACCAAACAACAGGATCTGCTACCAAACACCAGGATCTGCTACCAAACAACAGGATCTGCTACCAAACATCAGGATCTGCTACCAAACACCAGGATCTGTCTTGGGTCTGTGCTGTTACCACAAGGCCCGGGTCTCTGCCAGCATCTGAAGGGTTTCCTCCGCCAGACTGTGTGTGCTCAGCCGGGGCGACGGTCTCCAAGTGTGAAGTCTCTCTTTGGACGCCGAGACACACATCCGGTGTAGCCGATTGTCAGCTGACAGATTTCCTCATCTCCCAACGGCCACAAGCACTAGGGTTTATCCCCTCCTCCCCCCGCCTCTCTCTATCCCTCTCCCCATCTCTCCCTCTCTGTCTCTCTCTCTCCCTCTCCCCATCTCTCCCTCTCTGTCTCTCTCTCTCCCTCTCCCCATCTCTCCCTCTCTGTCTCTCTCTCTCCCTCTCCCCATCTCTCCCTCTCTGTCTCTCTCTCTCCCTGTCCCCATCTCTCCCTCTCTGTCTCTCTCTCTGTCTCTCCCCATTTCTCCCTCTCTGTCTCTCCCTCTCCCCATCTCTCCCTCTCTGTCTCTCTCTCTCCCTCTCCCCATCTCTCCCTCTCTGTCTCTCTCTCTCCCTCTCCCCATCTTTCCCTCTCTGTCTCTCTCTCTCCCTCTCCCCATCTCTCCCTCTCTGTCTCTCTCTCTCCCTCTCCCCATCTCTCCCTCTCTGTCTCTCTCTCTCCCTCTCCCCATCTTTCCCTCTCTGTCTCTCTCTCTCCCTCTCCCCATCTCTCCCTCTCTGTCTCTCTCTCCCTCTCCCCATCTCTCCCTCTCTGTCTCTCTCTCTCTCCATCCCCATCTCTCCCTCTCTGTCTCTCTCTCTCCCTCTCCCCATCTCTCCCTCTCTGTCTCTCTCTCTCCCTCTCCCCATCTTTCCCTCTCTGTCTCTCTCTCTCCCTCTCCCCATCTCTCCCTCTCTGTCTCTCTCTCTCCCTCTCCCCATCTCTCCCTCTCTGTCTCTCTCTCCCTCTCCCCATCTCTCCCTCTCTGTCTCTCTCTCTCTCCATCCCTAGCTCTAATCCACATCATCTACCAGACCGTGAAGCACTAAAATATCAATTTGTCGTCCAAAAGTTTCCAGAAGAGCAGACGAAGAAAGTCAGAGACTGGAATCAGCTGGCCTGCGATATGCTGAGCGTGCCAAGCTGTGTGATTGGCTGGAGGGCTGCAGGGCCATCCTGCCTTGCTGTGTGATTGGCTGGAGGGCTGCAGGGCCATCTTGCCTTGCTGGCAGGCAAGTGGCTTGAACAGTTTGGTTGTGGAGTGGGGGGAGGGGGGGAAGGGGGGTGTGGGTGTTGGGGTGTGTTTCTGGAGGAAGGCTTTTGGATTGCGAACGATGAAAAGGAGGCGTGTATGCATGTGTGAGTGTGTGTGTGGGTCTGTGTGTGAGTGTATCTGTGTGTGAGTGTGTGTGTGGGGGGTCTGTGTGTGAGTGTTTCTGTGTGTGTGTGCGTGTGTGGGTGGTGGTGGTATGTCTGATGTAGGGAGTTGCTGGATAGCTATTGTCTTACAGTATCACCATTGGGACAGTATGAAGTATACATGCAGTGATCTTTCTGCTCTCTGTTGATCAAATTTAAGAAACAAATTAACGTTTGTGGCCACTATTAACTTCGTAGAGCTGAGTTCTCTCATAATCACAAAAAAAATCTCATAACACTTTCGTCTTGAATCATGCATCGTCTTCATCCTGCTAGTAATAAGGAAGTGTGTGTGTGTCGAGCGTTGTCCTGTGAATGTGTGTGTCAGCGTGTGGGTGGACTGTGTGGATGTGTGGGAGTCTCAGATGGTCAAGTTGTGCCTGAGGAACGGACAGTCGTTCAGCAGCATGCCAGGGAGCTGGGGTGCTAGCGATGGGCCGTGGAACACAACAGAGCTTGAGGTTGTTAAACCAAAGTCCTTCAGTGTTATTGCTGACATTCAGTCCTTCAGTGTTAGGATTAGGGTTGCTGACATTCAGTTTTGTTCCACAATTCCCTCGGGCTCCTGTTTTTTTATTGCCCAAAAATTCAGCTTGATCAAGATGTTGAGGGGATAACCACCTGTACATTTGGAGAAAGGAATTTGAACGTGCTCTGAAGTGTTGTGTGTCTGAGTTGTGATGGGTTAGGATTGATGTGATGAGAACCCCTCCAGTAGGGCTGCTGTGGAGCGCACAGCAGGGCGCTCGGTCGCAGGGTTGCAGACTGACTCAGTCAGATTTAAAATAACGATGGAGAAAGATGAAGGAGAGGGAACACACTTTCTGCTTCTCTAATCACAAGATGTCAGTTCTGCGATTTGCGCTGTAATGAGGAGTGTCCGGACAGATGTGTTCGACTGCTATGTCTCAGAACAAGACAGTTACAACACATGGAGGACAAAGCAGCCACATTTCAGTTGTGGCTTTTTAGCTTGTTTGTGTATCAGTGTGTGTGTGTGTGTGTGTGTGTGTGTTTGTGGGGGTGTATCAGTGTGTGTGTGTGTGTGTTTGTGGGGGTGTATCAGTGTGTGTGTGTGTGTGTGTGTGTTTGTGGGGGTGTATCAGTGTGTGTGTGTGTGTGTGTGTGTGTGTGTGTCTCATGGCTGTGCTTTGTGTGGGTATTACATCATACGACAGCAGGTTTGCAGTGCTGACACTGCTCGCTGACACTGCTCGCTGACACTGCTCGCTGACACTGCTCGCTGACACTGCTCGCTGACACTGCTCGCCTTCCTGTGACACAGACACCCCCTGTGGAGCCCAGAGGTGTCAGCTTGATCCCAGCTCCCAGGTGACCCCTCTATCCCTCCCTCCCCTCCACCCCTCCCAGCTCCCAGGTGACCCCTCTATCCCTCCCTCCCCTCCACCCCTCCCAGCTCCCAGGTGACCCCTCTATCCCTCCCTCCCCTCCACCCCTCCCAGCTCCCAGGTGACCCCTCTATCCCTCCCTCCCCTCCACCCCTCCCAGCTCCCAGGTGACCCCTCTATCCCTCCCTCCCCTCCACCCCTCCCAGCTCCCAGGTGACCCCTCTATCCCTCCCTCCCCTCCACCCCTCCCAGCTCCCAGGTGACCCCTCTATCCCTCCCTCCCCTCCACCCCTCCCAGCTCCCAGGTGACCCCTCTATCCCTCCCTCCCCTCCACCCCTCCCAGCTCCCAGGTGACCCCTCTATCCCTCCCTCCCCTCCACCCCTCCCAGCTCCCAGGTGACCCCTCTATCCCTCCCTCCCCTCCACCCCTCCCAGCTCCCAGGTGACCCCTCTATCCCTCCCTCCCCTCCACCCCTCCCAGCTCCCAGGTGACCCCTCTATCCCTCCCTCCCCTCCACCCCTCACAGCTCCCAGGTGACCCCTCTATCCCTCCCTCCCCTCCACCCCTCCCAGCTCCCAGGTGACCCCTCTATCCCTCCCTCCCCTCCACCCCTCCCAGCTCCCAGGTGACCCCTCTATCCCTCCCTCCCCTCCACCCCTCCCATCCTCCCTCCACCCTCCCACCGTCTAATCCAAAGACAACTGGTTGCTCTTTATTATAAGCACAACTAACTGTAATTCCTCCAAACCTAACAAGCTAAGAACAGTTCAGACTGTTCAGTGACTTGATGAGTAGAAACACAAAGAGAGGTGTGACCCTTTGACCAGTCTCCTCCGGCTCCTCAAGCATGGCTTCAAGGGCGTGGCGTTGTCTCTCTGGTGACAGGTGATGAAGATGCCAGCCTGTGCTCTCCGGGCAGGTGTGGTGAAGATGTCCAGGAATAGCTAGCCCTCTGTTCACCAGTCTCCAGACTGGCCTCCAACAAATCACTCCCTTTGAACTCTGGGGTCGGAAAATGATGCAGGTAACCTTGGATACCTTTCACCTCCTGTTGCAGAGTAGGTTGAGTTATGGCATTATACGAGTCGTTTCCATAAGACAGAGGGTAGGCTTTCTCGTGTTATGGAAATCCTAATCAAATCACTCGTATGCAAGCAGATTGATTATAGGTTGATTATTAAAAAAATTAAAAGCCATCTATCCTGAACTGGAAAATTACTGAAACTGTTGTTGTTGATTACCTACAACGTAATGTGGCCAAGTTTGAGTAAAATGAACAAGAATCATAAACTATCATGTAGTGGGGTTTTAAGAGGGCAGTCAGGACTTAAACTAGCCAAAGTCTGCGGAAGTCTGCAACATTAAACTCCTGCATCATACTGCTGTCCATGTCTGGAGCCTCCTGACCATGCACACACTGTCCATGTCTGGAGCCTCCTGACCATGCACACACTGTCCATGTCTGGAGCCTCCTGACCATGCACACACTGTCCATGTCTGGAGCCTCCTGACCATGCACACACTGTCCATGTCTGGAGCCTCCTGACCATGCACACACTGTCCATGTCTGGAGCCTCCTGACCATGCACACACTGTCCATGTCTGGAGCCTCCTGACCATGCACTCACTGTCCATGTCTGGAGCCTCCTGACCATGCACACACTGTCCATGTCTGGAGCCTCCTGACCATGCACACACTGTCCATGTCTGGAGCCTCCTGACCATGCACACACTGTCCATGTCTGGAGCCTCCTGACCATGCACACACTGTCCATGTCTGGAGCCTCCTGACCATGCACACACTGTCCATGTCTGGAGCCTCCTGACCATGCACACACTGGCTCCACAGGCCAAGAGGTGTTCAGACCTCCTCTGCTGATGTCTTGCTGAGGGCGACCATCTGTCTAGCCCCTCCCTCTGAGGCTGAGAAGGTAGAGGGGGGAGGGGAGGGGGGATCAAATGTTCCGTCTCTGGGAGCCACTTGGTGTTCATGAGTTGTCCTCGTCCCAACCCCAGGGACATGTCCAGTAGGGCTGGGCGATAAATACAAAAATTCGACAATTTTGACAATATCTCGATATTGTCAAAATGTTCACGATATTCAATATATATCTCGATATGTTGCATTTGCATTTAAATAATTAAAAAATTACAAAATATTTTTGTTTTCCCCCATTAGAAAACAACAACTATTTAGATAGAATAGCTATTGTTACAAAGTACAAAATCTGTAGTGCAAATTTAAGCAGTTGCCATAACATGGTACTTGCAAGTTGACAAAATGGACCTCACATGGAACAATTCATGCAGAGGTCCTTATGTGACAGGACAAAAAGTATCTAAATATATTTATTATTATAATATAAAATATTATATATTCACGATATTTTCGCATTTTACATCGTCATCAAAATGATAACGATATGATTGCTAATATTCGCTATATCGCCCAGACCTAATGTCCAGCCGTCCTTGTCCCAACCCTAGGGACATAACTCCAGCCCGGCACTAACTGTCCATTCTGCTTAGAGACACTTAAACCTCCAACACTACCTGTGCATGTACTGTTCCTAACCTTGTTCCTGTTAGTGTTGGTTTGAAGTGAAATCATGTCTGTATTTCAGCCTCAGTGAAACAGGTCCAGTTCCATCATGTTGTTGGAACTACAGTTCCTTCATCACATTCATCTCTCCTCCATGAGGTGTTCTACGCTCAGTACAAACAATAATGCACGCTTGCATAAAAGAGGTTTCTAATACATATCTGGACTTTGGAATATCAATCATTCTGTATATTTACATGGTCATAAGGAACCACAAATGTGTGATGTTACACAAATGTGTGATGTTAGTCCTCAGTCTCAGTGCTGCAGAAAGCCAGCTATAACAAGGTGATATTTCAGGAATTAATCAGGACATCTATGGACCGAAGGCAGGGTTTTGCACACACACAACCCCTCCCCCTTTTCCCGGCTCTCTGAATGTGCTGATTTTGATACTAATCCATAACGGGAGTGACTCCAGCCATAGATCAGGGTAATTGCTGTATTAGGCAGCAAATTGGAGCTAAAATAACCAGATGCAGGGGAGATAGCCAGGTCTGCTGGTGTGATGGTTATTCCTAGTTCAAGGAGAGTTCAAGCAGAGAAAAGATAATCACACAGGGTCAAGTGCAGAGAGACAGCCAGCCTCGTTCACAAGAAAATTATCTTCACAAATATACGATTTTCCGAAGGGGGTAATAGTCTTCCTTTATGCTTATGGATATTCATACCTCATTTCATTTTCCATAAGTCTTTATTTGCCTTGTCTTATTACTGGAGCATTTCCATAGCGAAGGCTCTAAGATAATATAGATGCTTCGTCTTCTTGGTTGGGGTCCAGTCTTTGTGAGAACTCCTGTCAATACAAATTCAAAGGGATGGGGGTCGTGTGAACTTTTATAGCTCCTATAAAGTGCTCCTGAGCAGTTCAGCCCTATAGATAGAAACACAGTACATGACACCGCCCATTAGCTGGCCATTGTCCAGTGCTAGATACACACCTCCTGCATCAATCTCAGGTATTTATTTTTATGGCCTGTCCTCTTTGTGGCTGTAACCTTAACATACAGTACTGTTACATGCTGCAAGCTTAACATACAGTACTGTTACATGCTGCAAGCTTTCTGTGTACAATATGGTGAGTAGATATTCCTATGAAATATTATTGAGACTCAGAAATACACATTTAGATATGTGTTAAATGGATTTTAGTTACATTTGTGGAATGGCATAATAGGCTACATTACAGACAAGGGACCAAAGCCTTCAGTTACGTCACTTCATTAGCTTATACAATAGGACAATAGGTCCAATTACCCCCTCAGCCCTGATTCCTCCATTTCGGCTCCATCTTCCACCGTCTGTGACGCTTGGCTCTGCGCCAAGGTGCATTCAGCAAACTCTGATTTGGAATAATTGTCTAAAATGTTCATTATTTAGCAATTTATTCAGACATCCGATCAACAATCCCTCATTTTAGAATTCCCATTCTGGCTGGTGGCTGAATGGTTTTAATGAATGCCCTTCATGAATGCCTAATTTAAAGATGTATTTATAAAAGAAACATTTTATGTATCTAGAGGTGGCATATGAATATACTGGGAAATAATTAGAAATTAAAGTTAAATATTATTTAACTCATTCAATTGTAACTTAAATTCAAACTTAACAAGCTATTAAATATGACCACTTCAAAGTCTCTAATGTATGGGTATCACAGCTTTTTAAATATTACTATCCTAGAAATGATTTTAGTATACTGGCGGATATCACAACAGAACAGAAGTAATCTTGTCACCCACCTTGACAAAGGGAACAAGCCAAGCTTGACAAAACCCTGTATGTGTTGGGGGGAATCCCCTCTGCTTTGAGCAATGACTAAAACATGATCAACCTTCTCCCAAACTCGTCACACTGCCCAACCCTACGGCCGTCCACTAATTAAAGTGATACAACATTTCACAGGCCAACGCACATATCTAATAGGCTGTGTGGGCGATGGGGCCATCCTCCACCCTGTCTCTCAGTTCAGATTTCTTTTTTTTTTGGCATGAAATACATTTTTAAGTATTGCGAAAGCAACATTAAAATTAAATGATTATGAAAGGAGGAAGATATAGCAAGTATATCAATCATTAAGTTCAACATTAAATATTGGAATAAAATACAAATAATAATAATATTTTCAATGTATAATGTACATATAAAGTATTAATGTATTCTAAATATACATTAAATAAAACTATATATATCAACATAACTTTCTCTCTCTCTTGTCTCTCTCTCTCCCTCTCTCTCCCTCTCTTTTCTCTTATGATCCTAAACCATGGAAGTTATTTCAGTGTGTTAATATAAAAAAAGAATGATAACTGTAAAGGAAATGTCATTACAATAGAACTAGTCTGAAAGTAGATATGATTAGTATTGAGCAATTATGCAAATAGTTGGTAATTTTAGATTTTCAGAAAATGTATTGTAATATCATCTAATATCTTGCCAAGAAGTGTGAGTAGTTTGATGTAAGCTAGGCTAGTTTAGCCAGGCAGTTGCAAGTGGTTGCCATGCAACATGTCAGATTCCCTTGTGGGAAAGTTTGGATTTTTGTGTATAACATTTTTAATAGTTTAATGATCTCAACTACCCCAGGCTTCTTCTGTTTGTTAGCAAGCTAACTTGGAACTACTATCTTCATTTCAAGTGTCCACACGTAGTGGAATATATTACACTGCCATTTTCTAGTTGTACCACAAACACATGTAAAATATCTAAATGAATTAAAATGGGAAAAGAAAGATGTGAAACAGTCCTGAGACCAGGGCGTCCTGGAGGCTGTCTGCCCAGCAGGGGGTCAGATGGTCCAGGGGCCGCTACCTCACTGCCTCACGAGCCCCCAGCCACCATGCAGCACTCAGGGGCCGCTACCTCACTGCCTCACGAGCCCCCAGCCACCATGCAGCACTCAGGGACCGCTACCTCACTGCCTCACGAGCCCCCAGCCACCATGCAGCACTCAGGGACCGCTACCTTACTGCCTCACGAGCCCCCAGCCACCATGCAGCACTCAGGGACAGCTGGGACTGTCAGCCCAGAGGCAGCTGGGCCATGTGCAGCTCAGAGGACAACCCAAGGAGGTGGGGAGAGGAGAGGAGGAGGAGGTGGGGAGAGGAGAGGAGGGGGAGGTGGGGAGAGGAGAGGAGGGGAGGTGGGGGCCTCCTGAGGAGGGTGGACTGTCTCAACACCTACTAACCTGAACTCATCACTGCACATCTGCTCAGACTGAACCTTGAGGCACAGGTGGGCAGGTAGAGCCCATATCTGGGGAGGGTTGCAGATTTTATGTGTCGCTTGACTTTACATTTGTGTCTTGTGACTGACTGACACTGATCTCTGCATGACTAAGTCAAGATGAATGTTTATGTTGATTAGATTAATGTGTGACAAGCCTGAAAAACACCCGCTGTATAGAGAATACCTCCGTATAAGGGCATATCCACACAGGGAAAGCCTTCAAACTAAAGTAGACATAACATTACGACACCAGAAACAAAAAACTGCACATTTATGTTGTGGTTAGCCTACATGTATTTCCTCAAAAGCCACCCTTTGAAAGACATAGATATAAATGCCTTTCTTCTAACCAAAAAATATAGAATATAATCATACAATAAATACGGTTTCTCTAACACAGTGGTTAAAATCCAGCAGATAAAATCCGGTCAACTTAATAAGGGGGACGAGAGAGGGGGAGTGGAGGTTTTACATCCGCATCAGCAGCGTTCCACCACACCAGCCGTGAACAAAAGAGGGCCTCCTGATTTATCCAGCGGAAAAGAGGTGGCAAGGAATTATCCCAAAAGGTCATCCTCAATTTCTGTCTAGAAATGATCTTTTCCCACTATGTAATAAACATTTATCTGATCCCTTTATTGGCTTTATTGGATCTGACAGTTTAGTTAAGCCGTTTCCCGCCGCTGAGCGAGGTCATGACAGTTAACGTTGCGAAAAGTTCCATTGCCTGGTTTTGTAGAGAGGGTTAGGGACAAGGGTTAAGGACAGCAGAGCCTGGGCAGGGGCCCTATTACCCAGGGGCCCCAGCAGAGGCACTATTACCCAGGGGCCTATTACCCAGGGGCCCCAGCAGAGGCACTATTACCCAGGGGCCCCAGCAGGGGCACTATTACCCAGGGGCCCCCCAGACCTGCCACGCACATTTAGCTGCTCAGAAATATCAGAGCACATGCTGGCCAAACACCTAGGCAGCATGAGGTGCAGGTAGCTTGTCATGTTTTAGTTTGTTTTTGAATGTTTAACCGAAACCAAAATGGGCTAAGGCTGTATGGTTTTCAAGTGTCAGAATACCTCCAGTATAACTACAGTACAGCTGGGAGGGTTGAGCATTGAGTCAGGCATGCTTTCTAGGGCCAATGTAGAGTACCAGCTTAGGGTCATTGTTTATCTAGTGTCTTTCACTATAACTACATTTGCTTTGTTAGGTAAGCTGCATTTACACGTGTATAAGTGCAGGTGAATATGTATGTAATTTCCAGCGTACACAGTCCAGATAAATCCTGTTTGTACACAGGGTCTGCTGTAACGGGCCACCAGCCCTGGGAAGCTGCTTGCACATCCTCTGCATCAGGCATGAGAGTTAAAGTTCTGGAAGACCTTTTCATCTTGAAAAGATATTAAATAAACCGTTTCAGCTTTTCCATGGCTGTATCTTCAAGGACGTCTCTCTCCTCTACCATGATGGAATGTACTCTGTCTCCATTTCAGTCATTTGCGGAGGCAAACGATAAAAGCCCTGAGACACAAATTATTATTTGTCTGTTTGAATGCGGCTGTTTACTCAGCTGTCGCTGGGTGAAATATTTCTCACTCACATTACTGGCCAGCTTGACTGATAAGCAGAGTACATATTTCCAATTCTTTACCTAAAGAACGGCATGCTTCAATGTCCTAACATGTTTTTTATGTTTGAGTTGGAGCTACTTAATTAGATTTATTAGCCCCCCCTTGCCACTGTTCTAGTGGGCTAACCATGTAAGAATTAGTCATTGCCTTTCCAAGGTTAATTAGGTGATCACGTCTTTAAATAGCAAGATCACATTGCTCTTCACTTTACTGCACCCTCCCCTCCTTCCACCGCTCTCCCCCCCCCCCCCCCCCCCCTCCCCCTGCCGGAGCACCTGGCGAGAGGGTCGCGGGGGGGCTGTCAGCAATTTAAGAAAGTCTTGGCGCCCAGCGCAGGGCAAGCGGGCTAAGTTGGTGTGAAAGTGAAGTTGTCAGTCCCAGACAGCAGAGGTTGGGCGTGGGGAGGAAGGGGCTGACGGGTCCTGCGCCCCTTCTGAATCTGGACCATCTGTGGCCCCAGCTGGAGCTGCTGCGATGGTCTGGCACTTGTACCGCGCCATATTTACAGATCTAAACACAAATGGCTACTGCCTGATTGTTTCACGATTCATTAGTCAGACAAGCTCTGCTCTCTCGCCAGCCCAGCTGTTACAGAGTAAACCTTTGTCACTTAATAGGGCTGCTTATTGCCTCCCATCAAAGTATTGATCTGGAGCAGCCTACTGTAAGGTGAGAGAATGGGAGGGAGGCTCTGAGGTGCTACGTGGAGAGAATTAACTTGACATGATCCCAGAGGACTGTGTTATCTCCAAGTCTCCAAGAATGTAAGAATATGAATGTCATGTATCAATATACATTGTACTATAAAGATAAAATAAATATGTCCAGTATCCAACAGCCTAATGCATGACTGTGTTGGACTGATGTTGTTTCCTCCCTCAGATTATAAGAAGAGAGAGGGTGGATGTGGATGAAAGGTCTACAGTTAACACAAACCACTGGTTCAGCTGCAGCTGTAGCGCATTGAAAATCTAAAAAAATCTTATTTGAGCTTATAGAATCTGAGCCACTGAGGTGAGAGGCAGAGAGAGGAAGGAGAGGCAGAGAGAGAAAGACAATACTCAGGTCAACAGATTAACACCACTGGGGGCCTATTGATTTCACATGAAGGGAGTGGAGCAAGTCCACACTATCAACATCAGTCAGTGATCTGGACCTGAGAGGAGGGCTGGGCTATCGGCTTCCTGCCATTCTCCATCCACCTCAGCAGTATGTATGTGTGAGTTGGAAGCAACACTGAGCATATGGTGGTGTAACTGTTTTTTTCAGCTGTGATCGAAGCACCGTTCATCCCAACTGCATCGGCAGGTCATTACTACTGATCGAGGGGGGGGGGTTCTCTAACACAGAGACACATGTAGGAGAGAAATCCCTCTGGAACGGAAATCTGCCCCGGGATCAATTTACTTGACACTGTGTAAATTGTATTGACTCTGCCACCTCAGACACACAAACACATTCACACACACTCTCCCATTACTTGCTCATGCAAACACACGCACACATCGGTAGCTTTCAGACCTGGAGGTAAATTAAACTGTACGGTAGAATAAGCATTACATGTCTCAGAACTTTAAATACCTGATTTAATTAACATGTTATTAGCTAATTAGTGCATGTTAATTAATGCTCTATTAATTTTCTACAGAGCCAATTGAATCTTAAATTACTATTGGACATCAAAGTGGCAATTGTATAATTAGGCTCTGTCAATTTTGCAGCTGTGCTGACAAGATATTTTCAACATTCCTCACAAAACTGAATGTTGTAAAACTACTGTACAAACATCCAACTAAGCAACGCCTTTAGGCCACTTTTTTATTGGACATGACTTTTGTATGACTTAATTAGCACACATTAGAAAATATGTATTTAACATGGCACGTGTGTCATGTGTTGTGTGTGTCATGTGTTGTGGTGTGTGTGCACGTGTGTCATGTGTTGTGGTGTGTGTGCACGTGTGTCATGTGTTGTGGTGTGTGTGCACGTGTGTCATGTGTTGTGGTGTGTTTGCTCCCTTGTGTCTCCATGTGTGCTCCCTGTCACGTGTGTTCGGTATGTTTTCACACATGACGTCCTGTGGGTTTGCATGCACATGTGTACGTGTGGTTGTCTGGAGGTACGTTGCAGCTGTCGCACCAAGGCGGGCATGCGGAGGCCAGACGCTCCTCCGGGTCATCCATCATGGCGGTGACAAGCCTGTCCCCACATACTGTTCAAAGTGAGGTCTTCAGTATGGCTGCTTAGTGGAGAATTGATGGGTGCTGCCTGGTTTTTAGAAAGGGAAGCGAGGAAGCGCCTGCCGTCCGGTCAGGAGAACGTTAATGCGAAGAGTGAATCACTCTTTCATGACCCATAAAGCCATCTGCAATAACAAAGCTGCTACTCCATTAGAACCCAGAGTTGGGTTCAGGGGAAAGTGATTACAGGCTTCGTGAAGTGTTTTGCAGATTTTTTTCACAGGATTCTGTTGGTAAGAAGGGGTTTCAGCTGTTTCTGTCAATGAAAATATCAAATCATTTGAGCTAAATAACATAATACATCCCATCCACAGGTGTAGCATAAGTTGGAGTCAGGTACATCAAACTACTGTTGGGATAAGAGTCCCTCTCTAACTTTGAAACTGTCTGGGAGGGATCAGGGATAACGCCTTTAAGCAGGGCCCAAATTACTTCGTATTCATGGTATGATTGAGGGAGAGAGACTCCCAGCCTGGTGTCCAGCAGGCTCCTGTATTCCTGGTGTCCAGCAGGGTCCTGTATTCCTGGTGTCCAGCAGGCTCCTGTATTCCTGGTGTCCAGCAGGCTCCTGTATTCCTGTTGTCCAGCAGGCTCCTGTATTCCTGGTGTCCAGCAGGCTCCTGTATTCCTGGTGTCCAGCAGGCTCCTGTATTCCTGGTGTCCAGCAGGCTCCTGTATTCCTGGTGTCCAGCAGGCTCCTGTATTCCTGGTGTCCAGCAGGCTCCTGTATTCCTGGTGTCCAGCAGGCTCCTGTATTCCTGGTGTCCAGCAGGCTCCTGTATTCCTGGTGTCCAGCAGGCTCCTGTATTCCTGGTGTCCAGCAGGCTCCTGTATTCCTGGTGTCCAGCAGGCTCCTGTATTCCTGGTGTCCAGCAGGCTCCTGTATTCCTGGTGTCCAGCAGGCTCCTGTATTCCTGGTGTCCAGCAGGCTGCTGTATTCCTGGTGTCCAGCAGGGTCCTGTATTCCTGGTGTCCAGCAGGGTCCTGTATTCCTGGTGTCCAGCAGGCTGCTGTATTCCTGGTGTCTAGCAGGCTGAATAGGGAGGCACGGTGCACCTTGTCCCAGCAGATGGACAGCAAATATGAGAACGATGTATCTGCCCAGTGATGAACTGTGAGAAAACAACACCAAGAGGAGGCCCGTAATATATTCATGAAAATGTATTCATAAAAAATTATAATTGTGATGGAAGCCTTAGCTCAGCAGATGAGTCAATAAAACAGTTGAGAATTGACAAGCGCGTGTTGTATGGCCAGTGCCTGTGACACCAGATGGGACGCTGGGCTGAGCGGGGCTTGATTGATCTCCATGTAGAATGGGGAAGTGTGAGAATGTTGCAAAACACAAATGACTGCACATGAACTGATATCACTGATAAATAAGCTTTCTTTACCACAAGAAACGGTGGTTTTGCGACGGCAAGTGTGGAAACCCTGGTCCACTTTCTCTTGTTAGGCTGCGGCTGACTGGCAGGATTTGGTCCAAAACTGGACTCTTTTCAGACACGGATAGATGTTGGCCATTATCACAAGCAGCCATTTGTGCTGCTGTCTGACTTACTAATGACTGTCTTCCAGGCGGGAATCATCAGGTCCAAAACAGACTCATATATTCTGATTTAGTAGTTGGACATTAATTCTACACAATTAACTTATTAATAGTTCTAAATCTATATATAATACAGAAGTTATATACTGTATATAATCTTAGGTTGCTATTATTTAGTCAAATGTGTCTTAGTGATCTGTTTAACAAGTTGGCAGCTAATTAGATGTGAGGTAGGATGCCAGCGGTGTGCCAGGCCAGGCCCATCTCTGGCATCCTCACCTGGACCCAGGCGCATGGTTCTGTCAATACAGACACTGTGTGTGTGTGTGTGTGTGTGTGTGTGTGTGTGTGTGTGTGTGTGTGTGTGTGTGTGTGTGTGTGTGCATGTGTGTGTGTGTGTGTGTGTGTGTGTGTGTGTGTGTGTGTGTGTGTGTGTGTGTGTGTGTGTGCACCATCCACATGTGGTGGAGAGCTGTTTGTGTGGTCAGAGGTGTCTGAATGACAGCCTCTGTAGTGGAGGGCCATTGCATAGTGGACCTAGGGTTGTGTGTGTGTGTGTGTTCGTGTAGGGGGGGGGTTGTGCCTGCCCAAGCCCTTCAGTAAGGTCAGTGCCTTCTCTCCACTCCAAATATCCCTGGGAGAGAGAAGCGCCCGCAAAACGAGGAAGTACATTATAGCTAATGATGCCTTGCTCAGAGTTGCTGAGTGTGGGGCAGATAGGCAGGGAGGAGATATATGGCGGAGGCCCAAGCAGGCAGAGAGGAGAGAGGAGAGGGCTAGGGAACTCAAGCAGGCAGAGAGGAGAGGGCTAGGGAACTCAACCAGGCAGAGAGGAGAGAGGAGAGGGCTAGGGAACTCAGCTGTGAAGGCTCTCCGCTGCATGAAGGGCAGCCGGCTGCCCCAGAGGTCCGGCACCAGTTCAGACAAGCCCCAGCTGCAAACTGGAAACAAAATGGCTGCCTGACGAAAAGACCAGCTGCACCACAGAGAGAGAGAGAGAGAGAGAGAGAGAGAGAGAGAGAGAGAGAGAGAGAGAGAGAGAGAGAGAGAGAGAGAGAGAGAGAGAGAGAGAGAGAGAGAGAGAGAGAGAGGAGGGTGGGGGAGAGAGAGAGAGAGAGAGGAGGGTGGGGGAGAGAGAGAGAGAGAGAGAGAGAGAGAGAGAGAGAGAGAGGGGGGGGGGGAGAGAGAGAGAGATATCCAGCGGTTCTCCTACTCCAGCCAGATATAGGCATATTAATAATTAATATTTAAGTGTTAATATATATTATTCATATAACCCTCACTTTCAAATTGATTAAATTAATTATGTTGATAGAATTAGACTAGATTTGGAGGTTAATATGATAATGTTTGTCTTGTATTCGCAATAATAGATTCAGCGACATTACCTTTTAATTGGATTGATGACAGTTCAAAGCCGTAGGGGTCATTTGTACATCAAGACTTTACATTAGTCAAGTTACACTGAACATGGGCCAAACATAAGTTTGAAATGACTTTGTGGATGTCTATAGGAACGATAGAATCACAGAGCATACAGTTGTAAATTACCTTATAAAACCACTATACTATACAGACCCCAGCAGAGCTGTACTAACCCCAGCAGAGCTGTACTAACCCCAGCAGAGATGTACTAACCCCAGGAGAGCTGTACTAACCCCAGCAGAGCTGTACTAACCCCAGCAGAGCTGTACTAACCCCAGCAGAGCTATACTAACCCCAGCAGAGCTGTACTAACCCCAGCAGAGCTGTACTAACCCCAGGAGAGCTGTACTAACCCCAGCAGGGCTGTACTAACCCCAGTAGAGCTATACTAACCCCAGCTGGGCTGTACTAACCCCAGCAGAGCTGTACTAACCCCAGTAGAGCTATACTAACCCCAGCAGAGCTATACTAACCCCAGCAGAGCTATACTAACCCCAGCAGAGCTGTACTAACCCCAGTAGAGCTATACTAACCCCAGCAGAGCTATACTAACCCCAGTAGAGCTATACTAACCCCAGGAGAGCTATACTAACCCCAGCAGAGCTATACTAACCCCAGCAGAGCTATACTAACCCCAGCAGAGCTGTACTAACCCCAGCAGAGCTATACTAACCCCAGCAGAGTTGTACTAACCCCATCAGAGCTATACTAACCCCAGTAGAGCTATACTAACCCCCAGGAGAGCTATACTAACCCAGCAGAGCTATACTAACCCCAGCAGAGCTATACTAACCCCAGCAGGGCTGTACTAACCCCAGCAGAGCTATACTAACCCCAGCAGAGCTGTACTAACCCCAGCAAACTGATCCCTGCCTTAACTGCCCCTTAAAGGTAGCAAGCAGATGGCTGCACACTACCTCAACCCACTATCTTTAAAACAGTAAAAGACTATGTCCCAAACTGTGTACTTTTACTTTTAGTATGTACTGCATCTGCACAGCGTACTATTGCCAACAAAATGCATGAGAGAGAGACACTCACTACCCCCCACCACTCCCACAACGCCCCCTCACTGCCAACCCCCTCACTACCCCCGTCTATACCAACCCCCTCACCCCCCTCACCCTCCTCCATACCAACCCCTCACCCCCCTCACCCCCCTCCATACCAACCCCCTCACCCCCCCTCACCCTCCTCCATACCAACCCCCTCACCCCCCCTCACCCTCCTCCATACCAACCCCCTCACCCCCCCTCACCCTCCTCCATACCAACCCCCTCACCCCCCTCACCCTCCTCCATACCAACACACCAGACCTTCTAAATCATTTTCCATTTGTGCCGCTTTTTTCTTCTTCTTTTTTTTCTTTCTTCCCGTCGTCTCATCAACCTCCTCTGACTGATACTGGCTCATCATACTTAATCTAGGGTGAAATTTCCTAGTCTGTGCTAAATGACTTGCAGCCTTCATGAGCAGAGAGATATTTATTTTTCTCAGGGCTAATGACCTGTCCCCCGGCCCCGCCCACTGATAGTTATTTACTGGAGCCCAGATGCTCTGCCTCAACGTGAGTGGTCATGTCAGCGGGGCCGTCCCTCATCGTGCAGGCTGGAGTCCCAGTGATCCCGTTGACATTGACTGGGCGACTTTTAAGGCCGTTACCTTCCACCGCCCAGAGATGATCACCTCATCATCGCTTCCGAGCTGACAGCTGATTAGCAACAAATTACTGACAGGAGAAGGCTTTGACACGGGGAGCAGGGGTGGGGGGGGGGGGGTGGGGGAGGCTTGGGGGGGGGGGGGGTGGAGCAGGGGCGTGGGGGGGGGAGGGGAGACGGAGACAGGGAGTCAGGAGCTCTCTTAACACACACATATGCAACCCCCCCTCACACTCACGCAACTCCCCCCCTCACACACACACACACGCACCCTTGGTGCAGAGTAATAGCCATGTCCATGATGTGCAAAGCTCATGATAATGTAATAAGCGTAGAGGCGCCGAGATGGGCTGTCTGGTGGGGAGGAAGAGAACAGCTGCTGCTGGTTGGGAGGAACGGGCACACTTCCTTCCCACTGTCGTTTTCTTTGACCTGATTGGATTATTCCAGCAAGAGCCACCAAACTAGAGGTTGGATGTGTTGCAACGAGGTCGCCAAAATTGATTCAGTTCAGCACATTGCACACATGAACTGGTAGATTCAAATACAGCTCAAGGGACTACTTAAACAAAGTAACATAAACAATGTGATGACTCTGTTTAACACACAAGGTAGCATACTGGTATATATTACATATACATCTTTGTCGCTTTTCAAACCATCAGATAAAGGCAACACCCTAAATGTGTATATAAATATATGTACATCTCATACCAGAGATGATTTCATACATTCCTCTGCTTTCCTCATCGTAGCCTGAGACAGGCCTCACCAGACTGTACTACACAGTACATGACATCACTTCCTACTGGATAGAGATCCACTTCCTCCCCCCTCTGTGTGCAGATGCTGTAAGGCCTCGTCCTTCCCCTCCAGGACAAAACAAGATGGTGGCAGATGATGGAGGAGATGCTCCATTTTTAATGCTTGAGGGGTAATTTCTACCCCTTTTAATTACACCTTGGCCCCCTTCCCTGAGGAGAAGGGAGAGTGGAATGTTTTTGAGCCCCACTGTTGGAGTAGTGACCAGTTGTTCTAAGTGACCAGTTGGTTTAAGTGACCAGGCCATCACAGGTACTGCTGCACCACCCTCCTCAGGAGGGGAATATGGAGTATGTATGGAATATAATATCAGTCTCATTGTTCTCCTCCAGGGTCCCACTACCTCCCGCTCCCTCAGATCCTCTTCCTCCATACACCTGTCTGTCCCCTCTGCCCATCTCACCACCATGGGGAGTAGAGCATTCAGCCGCTCTGCTCCCCGTCTGTGGAACTCACTACCACCCCAACACATAAATATTGATTAATTCCCCCATTTAAATCACAACTCAAAACACATCTCTTTACTACTGCTTATTCCACGTAATGTCATTTGCACTGCTTCCTTCTGTTGTTTTAATGTTGTTGAACTTTTCTGCTGTTTTTTATATACCTCTGTACGGTGTCCTTGAATGCCGAGAAAGGCGCCTTGGAAAATAAAATGTATTATTATTATTATTGTAGGAAATGTTTGTTTCGAATGCCTGGTAAAGATGGGTCTCTGCAGAAAGGCTTTCATGGGTGCTGGTGAGGTGGAGGCTGTAGTGTGAGGGGGTGTGGCTTGAAAGGAAGTGGTCTGAACATTAAAGTAATTCAGCTTTTTAAGCCAATGTTAAGAAAATATACTAAATATGAATGAACGTGAAACACACATGCTCATACCGTAAACTACCCACACTATACAACACACACACACACACACACACACACACTTTGTGGAGCCCTCCCCGCTGGAGATGAGTGCTGTGGGCACTCTGTCCAGACTGACGTGTCAGACACCTAGATTAACTGCCTCAACTTCCTTTTATCCCCTCTTCCAGAGCAACGCTCATTTACATAAACAGATAATCCCTGATAAAGAATTTCCATTAGACAAAGGTGAAATGGATCAATTTTCTCTGCCAAAATAAATCTTACATTTTACACCGACAGGGTCATTACACAAGCCACATTTCAGAAATAATGTATTTAAAAATCAGCCGATAGCCACCATTTCCTGCTTTCCAATTACCTTTAAGAAAAGCTTATTCTGTGGACAATAAAGCACATTATGGCACAATATGATACAGTCCATAAAGATCACAGTGTTTGATGAGAGGTTAGCGAAAGCTCAGCATATTTAGGGGGAATGTCACAACCTCGTGGTTATCGCTGACACCTCTCTGTGCTCAACATGCAAATGTCCTATTACGCCCAGTCCACATAGATTAAGAGGCCTGTACGAAAATAAACAGGTTTTTCCTTTTCTTTTTTTCCTTTCTCTCCCTCCCTCTCTCTCTCTCTCTCCATCCTCCTAGAGGACCTGATGAGGAGGCCGAGGGATTGACAGGACTGCGAGGTGATGCCACCAGTACAGGAAGGGAGAGAGAGGGATGAAAATCTCATTAGTTCTCTTCCACCCCAATTCATGGCTCTGCCTTTGACCTTGAGATACCTACACCCCTCTATCACCCCACCCCCCCCTCCCCACACACACACACCCCTCCTACACCCCTCTATCACCCCACACACACACACGCACACACACACCCCTCCCTCCTCTACCCCTTCTCCTCTCTTCCAGGTGGATCTCGTTGGCAGTGGGCTGCTCTGGCTGCTAGTGGCCGGGTCGCTGGGTGAGGGGTGGTGTGTGCCTCGGCGCTGAGTTAGAGCCCGTCCCTGAGACACACAGCACCGGCCACTCCTGAGGCCAAGGTTCAGGGCTGCCCCTCCCCCATCTCTCTCTCCCCCACATCTTTCTCCCTAACCTTGTCTCTCTCTCTGTGTATCCCTGTCTCTCTCTCCCCCCTCTCCCTCTCTCTACCTCTACATCTCCCTCAGATGAAGAGGAGCCCCCTCCTGTGTGATCGGGCTGATGGGTAGAAGAGAAAGGGGGGGAGAGAGGAGGGGGCCTCCTCTGTTTTGAGTGCTTGGCTGGCTGGAAACCAGTAGCTCCCGGCCAATCTCTTTCAATCATCTTTTTCAACATGAAGACTCATCACGACCTGCGAGGTATTAATTTTGTAGCAAGTGAGCTGTAATTTTCCCTGGCATGTGCAGTAGACAAGGGGCAACACACAGAGCTCTGGTGAAAACAAAGAAATCAGCAATGCTCCCCTCTTCTCCCTCCAACAGGAAAGATTAAACCTTTTATCTTGATGGCATAGGGCAGCATTCTTCTTCATGCTGGATCGCGATGATGATGATGATGATGATAATGATTTTCAAAACAAAATTCCACCATTTAGCTTGAACGCTTTTAACGTGATGGCAGGAAATCCTGTGAGCAGATCTGTTGTCATTTGATTTTGGTATATTAATATGAAATTGAATTCCTCACACACCAGTATTGAAACTCTGATCTATTGTGTACTAAAGTTAGTGTTTTAAACACACAAAGAGCTTCCATCGATCTATCCCTGCCCTGTCAGTTTCATGATCATTAAATGGATTACTATTCTTTTGCGACTCATTTTTGACTAAAACACAGACAAAAGGAGGATGTCAAGTCTGTTGTTGGCGTCTCCCAGCCTCCGTCCTGAGATGCCTGCCAGTCGCCATGGAGACCCATAGCGCCACCTTCTGGCACGCACGTGGTCTTATAATACACACTGCAATACGCACACTGCAGTAGACACTGCACACACTGCAGTAGACACACTGCAATAGACACAGTGCAATATATACACTGCAGTATACACACTGCAATAGACATACTGCAATAGACACACTGCAGTAGACACACTGCAGTAGACACACTGCAGTAGACACACTGCAATATACACACTGCAGTAGACACACAGCAATATACACACTGTAATACTACTAGGCTGTTGAATGTTGGCTGGTCTTTTATTTCTTGCTCTTGTGTTTGTCATGCAATTATTGTTTTGAAATGCCTATTTAATCCAAGCAAGGGAAATGCTCTGTATACTATATTGAATGTATAGTTACAGTTGAGCTGTGTAAAATCTAAAATATGAACTACTGTAGTGACAAATGGCTGGATCTGTGTCTGCTCTGGAGGACATAGCCAGGGTAGAGGCAGAGTGACACCTACAGCACGCTAGGCTAACTACAAGCTGACCAG
Organism: Osmerus eperlanus; assembly: GCF_963692335.1. Classification (NCBI taxonomy): domain Eukaryota; kingdom Metazoa; phylum Chordata; class Actinopteri; order Osmeriformes; family Osmeridae; genus Osmerus; species Osmerus eperlanus. The sequence continues at coordinate 10,413,912 of NC_085042.1, read as the reverse complement.
GATGAAACCTACAGCCCGCTAGGCTAACTACAAGCTGACCAGGATGAAACCTACAGCACGCTAGGCTAACTACAAGCTGACCAGGATGAAACCTACAGCACGCTAGGCTAACTACAAGCTGACCAGGATGAAACCTACAGCAGCGAGAAGAATTCTGGATCAGGATTCTCCTTGGGTTCAGAAATAAGGTTGGACATTTCCCTCACCTACCACACACCTACCAGAAATGCCAACACTTGACACCCAATTTAATAGATTAGACATTTAAAAACCTGGATAATTGGGATTTGCTGGACGTATAGAGATTTATGATTACTTATTGTCTTAGGTTCACTAATATGTGTTATTAAGAGAAAGACACATGTTCAATTTGTGTTCTGAAAGAGAACTGCTATCTGTCATAGCTCACAGCACAGTTCTCAGTTGCTTATGTTTTTACATCGTGCTAGTCCTGTTGTTGTTTGAGAATGTGATGGATCAGTTCTGTTGTTGTTTGAGAAGGTGGTGGAGGTGATGTATGAAGACTCTTGTAAAAACATGTGGCAGTAAGCTGTTCAGTTTTTCTCTCGTCCAATGACATCCTTTTCTTTATATCCATGAAATCATGAAATCTTTGTCACAGTCTATTATAGTTGTTGAAGTGGAAGGTGACAAGTTAAATCCCCAATAAATATTTTTACGTATGAGAATCTGCGATTACCCCATTATCTTACTAAATCTCATGGGAAAGCCCCAGAAAATCAATCTACTTTCCATGTAACGTGAAAAAAGAGGATAACTGCAAAAGAGCAATATGCATATATAATCTACAATCAATTTAATAATAAAGTGCTTATTTTTTGCGTAGTTGCAAAAATAAGTACCCTTCGCACATAACTCCTGTTTCCCAAAAGCTTAGAATGTCTGCTACTTCAGTGACATGGAGGCTTATGACTTCATCCACAAATGAGGATTAAGTGGAAGTGCAGCCTTTTAGGAAGTGACACACGCCAAACCATTGTTGATATTAGACATTAATCGTGTTCCCAATGACAGCTAAATGCCGTAAAACAATCACCCTACCATCCTAATCTCTTGCTTATTGTGAAAATTGTTTTCTCTTTTCTTTATTAGATCCCAAGGGCATTATAAGACTGCGAGCCAGATGTACATCTTATTGAAAAGATAAGAAAAAAAGTAAAAGGAAGCTTCAAGATTAAGATTTAATTCCTTTCAATATTGTTGCAAGGATGAAACTTTTTGCAAAGTGCAAAGAGACTAAGGAAGGGCTTTTCATTGCTCTGAAAAGATTAGTAGCCCAGATGTAATATGAATTTGACAGTTTAACAAAAGCAGACTTGGTGGTAAAATATTTGGTAATGCAATTTTTGTTTTTTGAGGGCTTTTGAAGCGGGTCTTGTGTCTATCTGGCCCTTGTTATGAAACAACATACTTTTGCATTTCAAATCAGTATGGGCTGCATTGTAAACAATTTGTTTACACAAATGTTATTGTGTAATATGCCAAAAGATAAAGGTTTCTCTGGCATACAATGGTGGCAGCTAAAACATGTCTTAACTGATTTGTAATGCAATATTAATATATCAGTATTTAATGTTTCAAAGACAGGATTTAAAGGTAAAACCTAGTCTCAAGTGAATGTGTATCCTGGCAACAGTACATTCAGAATGTGTATTTATTTCTTCTTCAAACTAAACGGTTGTTTTCTTGCTTTATTCTTTTCAGGAACATGGTGTTTTCATGCTGTTCTCTGAAACCGTGGCCTTCTCACTCCAAGCCCAGCGTTGTGAGGAGAAAAAAGACTTGCCATTTTGTGTCAAGGCCAGCAGCACGGGATGGTGTAAGAGTGCAAGACCTACTGTTGTGAAGAGAGAGGGAGAGAGAGAGAGGCCACATCACACATCCACAGAGCTGCATCCCAAGTGTCACCGTCCCAAAAATAGAGCTGGCGACCAAACTGCAGCACCAAACAAACAACAGCTCTCAGATCCAGTAAACATCGGCCAGCGCTGAGACACAACACACTGTGAAGGCTCCCTCTGTCTTCCGATCGCGTTAATCAGGGCCAAGGAGATGGCGATGGGAAGGGACACCCATCCTATTGGAGCAAAGTGAGGCCTAGTCGCCCCCACCCCAGACGGCTCCCTCTGTGTAGACACCAGGGACAGAGTCGTGTCTGCAGCAGATGTCTTGTGGCGCCGTCTATAAATAAAGTGGATGAGACCGGCTGAGGGCTGATGCCACTGCCATGAGGTCACTGGCCAGGCGGACCTGATAGGAACCAGGACTGTCACTCCTGTTGAGGCTCTGGCCACAGTGGTGGACTGTGAGGAGAAGAATATTGTGTTGCCAGGTTTGGGGTTTGAATGTGCAGAATGAAAGTGGTCTTGACAATACGACTATTTCCACTATTGAAATTTCCTCTAGCTCAACAGCTCAACAAAACATGTGAGACATTTGTCTCAAAAGAATTATCTTCTGTGACACAATAGCATATCGGAAGCTGTTAGTCTGTTTCCATCTTTATTGCACCTGTTTTCAGTACAAAACAATGAGGAGCAATATAGTATACACATTTCAAACTCATTTTTGCAGATTGACTATATATAAACAATATATTATGTTCCATATTATGCGTATTAGTCTTTCAGTAAGAAAGACTCCCCTCTGCTTTTCGTTTGTGCCAAGTTTGCAGTAAGTAGAAAGAGTTTAATTTCATGTTTCATTACACGTTGCGTACGTGCACAATTACAGGGAAGGTGGAGCACACCTCTCCACGTTCACTCTGACAGGAAAATGGAGGACAAAAGGCACAGACGAGGCTCTGGAAAAGGCGCACACCACAGATTGTCACAGTGAATCAGTCTGGAGTCAGAAAGAAGGTTGCAGGCCGAGGAGCAGTCAGGACGTCTGGAGGAGAAACAGTGTAGAGAGAACTTACACCGGCGCTGACATCTAACCCTCTTCAGCTGGTACCAGAGGTGGAAACACTACCTCCTGGGACCAAGAGCTCTAAGAGTTTCCTTCGTTGAATGGTTTGAACCAGTTGAATGGTATAATGAGACCCAGTAGTACCCAGATAGTTACTACACAAGAGCTACATTTAGAAAACATGGTTGCCAAAGAATATATTCCAGTCTTACTCATCTGTTCCAGGACTATTTTAGATACATGCTGAGTATTTCTAGGAAAAAAGTGTCTTGACGTTCTAGCACTTGCCCTTGCGTGTGGTATTATCTTGGCAGACCGTTTGACAGTTTGTTGAAGTGGATGTGCTGAGAGGTGTATTAGAGGTGCTAATGAAGAACACACTCCCACTTGAGAATGAAGCAGTTAACTAATCCTGTCTGGGGTGTAAAAAGAGGAGGGAGGAGGACAGGAAGTGTGATTTCCCTCCTGAGGGGCACTCGAACATCTCGCTACTGAAATGTCTGACGAGGAAAATGCCTCGTGAGCGCGTTGCGACAGTAGAGACCAGAAATCACCGGTTCAAGCTGTCAGAGTCAGATGGGATGTCTCTAGGAAGGACGTGGTCTTGTGTGTCTCAGTCATCTCTGAGCATGTGCAGTCATAGGGTTTACAAATTATAGGTGAGTCGGGTAGATGGTACATATGCAATCAACAACCATGAAATTTGCTTATAGGCTACAACATGTTTATAGGAGATACAACTGCTATGTAGTAATTTTTATATCTTCCCCATATTCGCAAACAGAAAGGCTACTTATCTGTGGAAATTTATAAAGTCAATGTCAGGCAGGAGTGTCTGTGTGTATCTCGAGAACAGGGCGCTATATGAAGTTTAGAAGTGGAGGTGTTTGCGGGGTGGTGTGTGAGGGGTTAAGTATCAAGTAAATCCTTTAAAAAGAAGACATTTCGAACTTTAAAATTACTTTACATTTAAATATCGCAGACAATGGAAAAAGTGAGAATGAGTTTAATACGCGAAAATCTAAAAGTAATTAAGCGAACATCACTGTCTTGCTTCAGACTTGCACAGATTTTTTGCTGAATACAATTACTCAGGCGTTCTAGTTACTTCGCATGCTGAAAGGGGTCCTTAATGACGTCGCAGCCATTGACGATTTGGAAAAGGAAACTTGAAACCACTCATTTTGCACGCCAAATAAATGGTTACAGCTACATAAAACGCGGTTGTATATGAATATATATTTGTCCTGTTGTATAATATACATATTTAAATGTATAATACGTCGTACAAGAACACTAATGGGTCCAACTATGCATACACAAAACTGAAAGGTACGTCTCTCGCTACATTAGCCTTTAGCTGGCTCTATAGTTAGCCTAGCTGCTGTAGCAAGCTACCGTAGCCAATAGAAACCGCAACAACAACATACCTAGTCACTAGCAACTAATGTTGTTTGAGCAGTTCGACGTAGCTAGCTTCGAAGTTAGCACGGCTAGTAGAAGCTAGCGGCTTCTTACTAGCCTAGATAACTTCATGTTATCCCATTGTTAGCTGGCTAACCGTTAGCTAGTGCTAAACGATAGCATGTTTCAATTCAATTCATCCCAACAAAAACGAACGTTAATCGTTATGTCTGTTCTTTGTTCGTTTACCATTGTCAACGTTTAACTTAACCTAGTTCCCGTTCATGACATTGGCAAGTTGTTGGCTAGCAGGGGACGCTAGTCCTTGTCAATTTAATTATTTCGTAGTTATTTTAATTGTGGTTTATGTTCTTCCAATTAAAGTGCATGCTAAGGAGAAAACAACGGATCCAACCATGTCACAAAAACTAATGAAGAGCGCGCACTACATCGAACTGGGCAGTTACCAGTACTGGCCGGTGCTGGTCCCCAGAGGTATTAGGCTTTACACGTATGAGCAGATCCCGGTGTTCCTGAGAGACAACCCGTACATCACGGACGGATACAGAGCTTATTTACCTTCAAGACTATGCATCAAAAGGTGAGTGAGTACGTCTAACTTCAATCTCAGCTTCTTAAAACAACTCATAGGCCTGTATGTACTCAACACCCCTCAATATATCTTCATTCTGGAAACATGCTTATAATAGACATGAATTATGAGACATTCAAGCTCAACACATTTGAGTAAAATAGTTTTAGAGTTCATTTTTGTACTTGGAACATAGAAGTGTTACATATAAATGTATGTCTCCCTACACATAGTATAATAATAGTAATACACAGACTTTAACAGAGCCCTGCTTGCTCCTGGTTCCATGATGGGTAATATGACTGTTGCCCTGCAGCATCTTCATCCTGTCCAATGAGACAGTGAACATCTGGAGCCACGTGCTGGGCTTCCTGCTGTTCTTCTCCCTGGGCGTGTACGACATGGCCGCAGTGCTGCCCTCCTCCGGCGCCTCCCGCGAGGACTACGTCATCTACTCCATCGGCCTGTTCTGCTTCCAGGTGGGGGCTCTCTTCAACCACACACCTGTTACCATAGTAGCCATAGTCTGCTACCACACACTTGTTACCATGGTAGCAATACAACCTACTACCACAAACCTGTTACCACAGGAGCCATTGAGTCTACTACCACACACCTGTTACCATGGTAACAGTAGAGTCTAATACGACACACCTGGAGCCGAGTGCACCAGCTGGGCGTAAAAAAGTTGGTCTTAACTCCTACGTCGGTCTTAGCTACGTCCGACTTTGTGATTTGAATTTACACCGAGTGCACCAAGCTTGACAGGCCACGGTCGTAGCTACGCCTGGTTTTAAGATGCGCGTCCTTGTGAAAATGCGAAAGCGTCGATCGTTGCCAAGCAACACATTTAAGAGCCACTTAGCTAGCCTATCTCCCTTCAAAACAAGCCATGATTTAAAAAAGAAAAGGAAAATACATTTTACTGATAGAGAAATTAGAAAACCTCTAGAGTTGTTTACTCAGAATAGAAGCGTGCTCACGGGGAAATTTAATAATATCAACACAAACAAACAGAAACAATCAGTTTGGAAATAGATCACCAATAAAATTAACAGTGGATTTGTGCGATCAGAGACAACTTTTTCTCGCCTTAATGCCCTTTCCATATGTTGCCTATAAACAAGACGCGCTGCATGTGCGATCAAACTGTTGTACATTATAATTACCATGGATATTAGTCCGATTTTCCAACTTACGCCTGCTCCCCACTAGGCGTAAAATGTACACCCAGGTGCAGCACATAAAGGGCTTCAGTCTAACTGGTGCACTAGTCATAACTTTGTTAGTCGTAACTTTCAGTTCTACGTCGGACGTAGCGTTACACCCAGGCGTACGCCCAGCTGGGGCACTCGCCTCCCGTTGTTTATCCAGGTGTGTTACTGTGAGGTGTGTGTTTGTGCTGTTCATCCAGGTGTGAGTTTTGTGTGTCCAGGTTTGTTATTGTGAGGGGTTCATCCAGGTGTGGGTTCTGTTTGTCCAGGTGTGTTATTGTGAGGTGTGTGTCCAGGTGTGTTATTGTGAGGTGTGTGTCCAGGTGTGTTATTGTGAGGTGTGTGTTCTGTGTGTCCAGGTGTGCATGCTATGCTCGGTGGGGTACCACCTGTTCTGCTGCCACCGCTCTGAGAAGACGAGCCGGCGCTGGATGGCGCTGGACTACGCGGGCATCTCCATCGGGATCCTGGGGTGCTACGTGCCTGGAGTCTTCTACTCCTTCTACTGCAACAATGTAGGTCCACTTCCTGCAGCCCCCTCAGCTCAGGCCTATTACAGCCTGCTAACCCAGCAGGACAGGACAGCCAGCTTAGAGACCAGAGACAACCCTGTCTAGATGGTGTGCTTCCCTTAGAGGCATTTCCTTTGGAATAGTTGTCTTTTAGATGAAAACAAGATTATTCTATGTCAATTTTTTCTCTGACTTTGACCCTTTTGTTAATAAGATGTTTTCTTAGAACAGTCTGTTATTACATTAGGGAGAATTTAGGAAAATGTGATATTGTTTGCATACTGACAATGTGGGCACTTGATAGACTTGGGTCACATAAAGTGATGTTACCCTGCAGCACATTGGACTTAGTTTGATCACACATTCCCCAGAGACTTGAATGTACTCAGCTACTACAGTTTGACATGGTCGCCTTCTGAAGTAGATAATTGAAAAAAGCAGGAGTAAAGCCCATAGTTTGGTGTGCTTGATGAGCTGATTGTTCCCAGCACAGAAGCATGGTGACATCTCAGTGCTGGAACAAGCGCCTCAGGCGTGGGTGAAGTCGTCGCCGTCTCCCACCTGTTCTTGCGGGTGTGACTCTTCTCAGAGTTCTGGCCTCGGCTCCGGCTCGTGGTCCCCCCCCCCCCCCCCCCCCCCCCCCGCATATTGGAAGTGCCGAGCTATTGTGCCCCCAGAACGCAGCTGAAATCTGCTCCAGTCCAAACCAGATGGCTGCGTTCATGAAACAGTCCGTCACTCCTATTCCCCACCATATGACATTCACACTTAGGGGAGCCATCTCCAAATCCCCTCCTCTCTGCCAAGACCGGGGCTCCGCTTATGGACGTTGTCTCCCATCAGCCAACTCCCGAAAGAAAACAGCAGTTATATTTAGTCAAACTCTAACGATACAGTGCAGTTGGAATTTTATGGATGGGTTTGTGTTGGAAAATCAAATTTGGCAAAATGCATGGTATCCAGATCTATGCCTGTAAGTGGGAATAGGTTTCGATCTTGGCATTTCAGATTGGGCATTTTACAGCATGCAAATTTATTCACTGTGAAATTCGTCAGGACTTGTCTTGTGAGGGTGTGTTTGAATGCCAGCCAAGGCTTCATGTCCGTTAAATTGCAAAACCTTCACTTGCATTTAAATTAAGGTGTGGGTTTCATTCCTCAAACATTCAACAGTTACATTTATGAACAAACTATAGTGCTGAATCCCATGTCCAGGACCCCAGCATGTTAACCAGCCTCATGTTACATAGCAAACTATATTGTCCATCCCTATAGATTATACCAATCTGTATTAGTATTTCTGCCATGCCTGCTTGTTGACCTGTGGTTGTGTTCCTCAGTACTGGCGGCAGGTGTATCTGGTGACTGTGCTGGCGATGATCCTGGCTGTGTTCCTGGCTCAGATCCACCCCCACTACCTCAGCCACCAGCGGCTGCGCTCGCTCACCTTCTGCTGTGTGGCTGGCTGTGGCCTGGTCCCCACTGCCCACTGGGTGCTGCTCAGTGGAGGCTTCTCCTCTGACATCGTGCAGGTCAGTTCCCCAGCAGGAACCAACCACTGGAACACGATTGGGTTGGTTTAAGAAAGGTGCACATTCACATGAGCACTTTGAGTCCATCATGTTAATGTGTCTGAAGAGACTCTTCCAGTCTCTGATTATCTGCTGCATTTATGCAGTTTTTGTATGTTGTTTTGTATCACATATCACCTGACTACAAAACACAGTTCCTTCCAGTTAGTGTTTCTGGTCGGTTGACGACCATCCTGCCCCCAGGTGTTCCTCCCCCGGGTCCTGGGCATGTACGGCATGGCAGCGCTGGCATTCCTCTTCTATGTTTCTAAAGTCCCTGAACGCTACTTCCCAGGTAAGGCACCAATTCCTGTTGCACTTGTTGACATTTAACATATGCTAGTGGTGATGGTAATGGTGGGGGTAATGGTGGGGTAATGGTGTGGTATCTGCCATCTCCAGGCCAGCTGAACTACGTGGGCTCCAGCCACCAGCTGTGGCACGTCCTGGTGGTGCTGATGTTCTACTGGTGGCACCAGTCTGCCGAGTACATCATGACCTACCGCCACAGCCACCCCTGCCCTGACTACCCACAACACACTTAGGACATGCAACACGCTTAGGAGCCAACAAGCCAAGGAGCCGGCAGCATCAGGGCTCCAGGTGGGGCCGTGAAAGTGCAACAGGCCTCAGGCCTTTGTGTGGCCTCACAGCTGAGGCAACAGGCCTCAGGCCTTTGTGTGGCCTCAGCTGAGGCAACAGGCCTCAGGCCTTTGTGTGGCCTCAGCTGAGGCAACAGGCCTCAGGCCTTTGTGTGGCCTCACAGCTGAGGCAACAGGCCTCAGGCCTTTGTGTGGCCTGAGCTGAGGCAACAGGCCTCAGGTCTGTGTGTGGCCTCACAGCTGAGGTCACTGTTGGGTTCAACTGGACGTCCTTTCGCCATCCTCCTAAATGAGCAAAATCATGCCAATGTTACCTTTCAAAACACAAGACTTTATTATTAAGGATTTTACTCAATTTGAGTAAATATTTGTAGCAGTAACAGACCGAAGGAGGCTTGGTTTTCTTGACCGACAAAAGCTTTGAAATCCTGAGCTATTCTCCCTTCGTGCTGATCACACAAGGTAGCACATTAATATTTAAAATATTTTTCCATATAACTGATGGCGGATGCTATACCACTGACAAGGTACTTGAAACATAAAGGAGCTACATATTTATTCCCCTTTATTTGATTTACACACGCAAATGAACTGGGCGAATCTAAACTTCAGTGATGAGCAAAATTCATTGCATTGAGTCTGTAATAAGTGTTGACACATTTAGTCAATTATTTATTTTATTGGGGGTGTCCCAGACAGCATATAAACAACTGGGTTCCTCACAGCTACTAGAACGTTCTTCAACACAGTGGTCTAGTTGACCTCTGCAGCCCCTCCGACGGACGCTCTCTACACTGTCATCCTCTCATCAGAGGGGATTTAGCTGGATAACTGTATTACTTGTACATTTGTTAACGTAAAGCTGTGAGACTGCCGAATTTAGTTTTACCGTAGCAAAATCTGTTGTCTGCCTTCCCCATGAGAAGCATAGATGATTAAGACTTTCATTAACATCAGTTGAACATTGACAAAGGCTATTCATGATGTACTTCTTTAACCTATGAGGGGCTTGTGCAATGACAATGTTACTTGTTTAATTTGTATTCTTAAGTATTTAAACTTGAGAGATTTTGAATGAACAAAAATTTTACTTGGTATTATGTCTGATTCTCATTTGCTGTATTGTTAAATATTTATGCATAAGTCGGTTTCAAAGTAGTTTTGTGTAAGCACATATCCTCACCACAGTCTCTGCTGTCAACCTCCCCACACCTGGAGACAGTAGCCCTATCCTTATCATGGGGATTAGGGTTGTGTAAGCACATATCCTTATCATGGGGATTAAATGAAGAGGCCTCGGGTCCTTTAGTGCTAAAACTCTTTTCTGTATGTTTACATTTATTTTTCAAGTATCTCTTGGGTTTAAAATGAATAGTACATAAACAGCTTTCTCAAAATCATTGCTATGGGTTACGACATTAATCAAAAGTTTATTGCAGTAGACAGCAGTTGGTGTGATGAGTATGTAAGTATGATTTAACATTTTTAAGGATAAAAACTAATTCAATTATATCAATTACAAAGCAGTAACCTGTATATTAATATGATGGATAGAATACTTCGAAGGCCATCTGTGTAAAAAGAGAAGCATGACATTTACCAAAAAATACTTTAAAAGTCAATTTATTTTAAAACGTGAACAATTTCTTGGCCAATTTAAATTCCTAGTTGTACTGGGTAATATTTTTACTTCTCGTTTCTGCAACATTTGTGGCAGTAGTCATGTAAGACAGTAAAGCTCTACTTTACAAGTCTGCACTAAAAAGATGAACCTTTCAGTTGCTCCTTATTTTGCTCTTCATTTCAAGAGTGGAAGTGCACACAGTCAGGAAGTCTTTCAGATGGATGCGAGTACTTCCATACATTTCATGCAGGAAATATAATTTCTTTCCAAATAAAATTACATTTGAGGTAAAATATAACTTTCAAATAGAACAGTACTTTTACACATAGCTGTAATACTCAGAAGTTTGGAAATGGACACCTAATATTCTAGATTAAAACCATTCTGATTAAAACCAATCTTAAAGAAATTCAACAAACGAATCCCTTGTATTAAATATTTTCTTCTAACTAATCTGAACCACTGACAGAATCTAAAAGTAAAAATATGCATAGAAAAAGGTCTAACTTGAACGTGAAATAGTGATAAAGGCCTACTTCAAAACAATTTTGCTTCCACAAATAGTAATGTTACCTATTGTGTACTAGTTTACGAGGTACTGTGCAGCAAGGCGGGGCCTTGTAAGGCTTTATGGTGCTGAATTAATCTTACTGTTGGATGAAGAAGCAGCCCACTACTGTATATAACCCTAACCCCTCCAGCTTCTCATTTCATTTTTTTGCAGCAACTCAAGCAGTTGGACACTGAGGAAGCTTGTGACAGTATGATCGAGTGAAACCGGAGTCCTTTTCACTTGTTCAAATGTATCAATGCGATGCTCAGAACACATATTATATGATGCAGCATTACAGGCTTCTCAGCAAATAGGTATAGGCGGAATACAGAACCTGAAATAAATCGTCTTTGCTCCTCAGGTTTAACTTTGTGTTATTCGGTCGTTGTGCATTAAAAGGTCCCCTGCAAAAATAAGGAGACACTTCAGAGCAGTGGTGTAGAAAGCACAGGCTAAGAAGACCAACTGCCACAACACCACAAAGCTGCCAACTTCTTCATGGCATGGTCCATCCCCCTAACTGCAAAGACTGTTACACAGCAATGTGCTGGAGTCAGCATTTCTGGAAGACCACAGGTTCAGGGTTTGGAAGGGAACGGCGCAGCTCCAAAGGGGTCCAGCTCTCCCTGCTGGGGTGGCTGCTGAGCACCGCTGCTGACCTCCGCAAAGGGCACCGCCCCAAAGTCATCCATGATGTTGCTGTCCCCAAGTGCTCCGTGCAGAGAGCAGGTCCGGGGTCTGGCGCTGGCTGAGCCCAGGTCCCCCTTTCCATCGGCCAGGCTTTGGTACTGGCCGTGCCGACCACCATCCTGGGGATGAAAGGGCTTGGCTCCGAAAGGGTCCAAGATGGCATCCTCCGCCGGCAAGGAGGCCCCATTGTCTTTCCCGTCACTAATCGTCACACCAACACTAATGTTTTCTTTTGAGTCAGAGGTGCTAAGAAACTCATTGCTGCTCTGAGAGTCCCTCCTGCCGACCTTCTTGTGCCTACGGACTTTCTCTGGGGTGCGGAAATTGGGCTTGTTGCTCTTGCGCCCCCCAGTGGGAGTACCATGGTGCCGCTTGCTGTTGCTTCCGGTGGAAGTGTCCTGCTTGGTTTTCCTCTGGCGTGAGGACAGCTTCTGGAGGCTGCGCTGCTTCATCCTCTGCTGCTGCATGGGACTTGGAGCCTTCTCAAAAGATGGACGGAAGATGTCTTCAGCACTTCTGGATGTCATCGGGGCAGTGGGGCCAGGTTGGAAGGGAGAAAACCCAAACACGTCAATGGCCTCTGGGGAAATGGGTGGTGTTTGGCCCATGGGGACGTCACTGGAACTCTTTCCTGACTTAGAAAGGTTCCTGCTGAATGGTGCTTTTGTGAAGACATCAAACTCGTACATGGCCTGCTGCTCTTGGCTAACCTGCCTGAAAGGTGCCCTGGCAAAAATGTCAGCACTCTCTGAGGTTCCTTTGGGCTGCGCTCCTCCAAGGAAGGGAACAGCGCCAAACACGTCCACGGCACCGCCACCAGGGGGCGCACCCACAGAATCTCTGGGAGACTCCGGAGGGGTGATCAGGGACTCCTGCGGACTGGGACAAATGCCCACAACTGTATCTTTAGTGCCTGGAAGCTTTCTTGCTCGACCCTTGATCCTCCTGGTGTCGTAGTCCGAGTCAGAGCTGTGCTTGTCGTCCTCTTCCTCTGCCTCCTCTTCAGAGTCCATGAGCAGAGGTCTCTGGCCCAGGTTCTCAGGTTCTGTGTCGTCATTGAACTCGCCGTGCTCACTGTTCAGTCCTTCATCCTCCTCTGGTTCATCCTCCTCACTGCTCTTGGGGGAAGGTGGATCGGACTCAAAGTCACTGTCAGACTCCTCCCCTGGCCTGCGGGTGTGCAGGCTGGCAGAGTTGTCTTTCCTCCGCCCTGGTTTGTGCTCCTTGGCTGGTGGTGGCAGGTTCTCCTCGGTGGTTGGAGCAGGAAGGGCCTCAAGGCCGAGACCAGGGAGGCTAAGCTCTACGCTGGTCTGCTCAGTCAGCATCACACTGGATCTTCCTGGAGAAAGGGAAATTAAATGGATAATTGGAAGAAAGAAAATGCTGCAAAATAAGATGCACAAGAAAGTCTAATGGGACATAACCTATGCAAAATAATATCTGAGATCTGAATGTGAGAGCAGCGTTCTCTATCACATTGCCTTCCCAAAAAACTGCATTTATGCATGAACAATATGAAGATGAAATTCAAAATCATAAACCCTACTTTCCAGATTATCAAAAATTCGCCCTAGATCGCTAGAGCTGTACAGATGGACCATAACTTAATACAATAAAGGTTTAAAGACAATACTAAGAGTGGAGAGGGGTAACATCTTAAGACTTGAAACATGATTGTTATGTTGTAAATCAGACAACAATGCTTCTTTAGCTCTTGTAAATTCTCTAATATCACAAGGATGTAGTCGTCTCAATCTGGATTACACCACCACTCCGGTTGGCTTTCCCAACGTGTCCTTCATGACATCTTGGAATTATTTAAGAAAAAACATAAATCCCAAGTTTGGCCTGTGTCAAAGCAGAAGGCACACCAGAGGAATATTACAAAACTCATATGGTCCAAAAGCTGCTCTTTTTTACCATGCCTTTATCATGTGACCCAGCAAAAACAGGCATTGGACGCAGCAGGGGTAAAACACCAAGCCTTTAAAACCTCCAGTTTGATGTAAACCTCCAGTAAGAGGCTGATTCAGACCTCTGAGGGTGACTGTTACTCTCCCATTGATCTTCTAACGGTTTCATTATATTATAACTAGTTGTGTAGTTAAAGATATGCCTTTAAACATTAAATGATAGGGAATTGGGTCTAATAAACTGTATACAATATTGCCTTGCAACATGAAACATGTTGCAACTAAAAAGTAAGCATTTGTCAAATGTGAAACCGTGTATGGAGCAGTATCATAAAAGACCAACTTTAGTCTACGAGCCAGATTTCATTTCCTAGGAGTGAAATAATTATAGTAGAAATATGAGCATAAACTCCCTGCTGTGCAGACAGAGATGGACATCTGTCATATCTGAATCTGTCATATCTGAATCTGTCATATCTGAATCTGTCATATCTGAATCTGTCATATCTGAATCTGTCATATCTGAATCTGTCATATCTGAATCTGTCATATCTGAATCTGTCATATCTGAATCTGTCATATCTGAATCTGTCATATCTGAATCTCAAAACTGAAAGTATTTGACAACAGTTGAGCCAATGTTCTAGATAAATTAACAATCAAGGGGAGGTGAAGGAACTTCAAAAAAACTAAACTCTTTAAAGCACTTGTGACAGGGAGTCAGGTGGCTGAGCGGTGAGGGAGTCGGGCTAGTAATCCGAAGGTTGCCAGTTCGATTCCCGGTCATGCCAACTGACGTTGTGTTCTTGGGCAAGGCACTTCACCCTACTTGCCTCGGGGGACGGTCCCTGTACTTACTGTAAGTCTCTCTGGATAAGAGCGTCTGCTAAATGACTAAATGTAAATGTGAGACACGCAAGTCCTCATGTACCGTATCTGGTCTACTTGATTTCCCTCTGCATCAAAACAATCTGCAGCGCCGCACAATGGAACATCTTTAATCATATAAGAAGATCTAAACCTGGAGAACAAATTTATGTGCTGATGTTCTTATTTGAGGTCAGCGGATTACAGTTACAGCCCTTGTTAAAAGTGGTAATAACATGTAGTACAGAATAAGCTTTTTGGGTGGGAGCCAAGGTGGTCTGTGGCCTAGGCTTCTCTAGGTCTTAGTGCCAGAAGGTTTTTCCCACACTGGACTATCAGGGCAGCGCTGGGGCCACACAGCTGTGCAGTGGATTACCCAGACTCCTCGAGCAGCTGCTGTTAGAGAGTAATGCTGAGGGCAGAACAAACCCAAAGTAGAATCAATTTAGAATGTGAAAAGCCTCCTGATGTACGGGGCCATGTCGTACAAACTCCTGTCTAAGGATGAGGTGAAGCACGTTTCAGCTGTTCAATACAGAATGTTTAGAGTGGAAACATATTCAGTTACACAGTCTAATTAACAGGTCTGAGATTAGGTACAACAAAGATATAGGAGACTATGCATCCCAGTCTTTCCATCTGAAGGAAGACAGAATGATCCTACAAACAGCCATCAGTACTTAGCCAACCTTGAATGATGAGATTAGGACAATAAACAGACACGTTAATGGTCACATTAGTCTGCATCCATGACAAGGTCACATACATTTACAGTGTAGGTTTAAATATGAATGTCTACAAATTAATCTTGAGAATCTGGGTTAACCTACAGTGAGTATTAGAAAAATATTTGGTTTTGGGCACTTAACAAAATTATAATCCAGAAGAATAACTCAATTCTATGTTACATCAACTGAAACAACCAACCTGTTTTGTACCATTAAATAGCAATTAAACTTGTCAAATTTGTACCACGTTAAGTGTTAGTGTGCAAGATCTTTTAACAGGCCTGGACAATAACACCTTACCTCCAGAGTACCCCCTGAAAGCACACACACAGGAAACAGGCAAGTTACTACTTTAGACGCTTCTAATTAGATCGCTCTATGGGTTTATACCAAGTTTTAACCTCCATGCAGTTTTATGTTTTAGTACAGTGGGACAGGCAAGCCATTTGTTGGTTTATCTTCACCTGGTTATCCTTTAATGCAACATATTTCTTTTTAAGGTTGTAACGACTGCATTGTAGTTCTGTGTTAGTACGATGCAGGAGGTTAGTGGAAGCATTGTGGTTGCACTAATTAGACAGCCATGCTAGGAGGAACATCTTGCTCAGGTGGTGTAATGGTGGGCAGACACTATTTGTCCCTAAAGTATTTTATACCGTTACAAGAAAAATGAACAAAAGTTGTATTTCTTTTGAATATGTTTATTTATCGTTAGCAGTCTATAAAGAAACACATTCACACTCACAGTATGATACAGAATCCTGTACAGTGTCTGTTGTAAAACAGGACATGTTATACAACTTATCTAAAAATGGATTTACCACATGAGGTGGAACATTACAGCTGAAAATGTGTTTCCAAACAGAGATTACATTTTTAAACTGATAACTGTACTTTTACAAGAACCGTTTAAATCAACATGTATAGCGAACAGAATGCTCATGTTTTGGGGTTCAGGAACACCTTAAAAAACCCACTAGCTTGGAATTGAAACCAAGCCACAAAACCAAGGATGCAAAATTAAAAATAACAATAAAGTCAAACATTAACATATTAATAATCATTTCTGAACAGTATTTGTGGGGTCTTAACCAACCGCAAATTGCTCATTAATGTATCCTTTTTGTCTGTCACTTTTATCATCAGTGCAGTCAAATGGCTTTATGCGTCCCTTCAAACTTCTTTTGTTTAATAAATACATTATGGCTGTCAATTTAGAATCTTTCCACCACTACACAATTTGAACAAGATGTTTCAGTATGGCTGTTGTCAAAATGAAAACGAGGTATGAAAGGGAATTCATGAATTAAAGGGTCATGGGTTGAGAGATCAAGTGATGAAATGCAGGAACACATTTTGGGGATTCCCCGACGATACCAGTTTTGGAGTAAACTTACCTTTGGTGAAAAATAACTAAATGAATGCAGGCATTAGATTTTTGTAAACAGATTTAAAAACTACTTCTGTGTCTCGATACAAAACCACAAATGACCTGCGAGCTAACATAATCAACGTTACTAACAGATTGAAAGGCAGTAATTACATCGCCTTTCCAGACTATGAACTAAGGGATTTTGTGAGACTGGGAGACTGCAGTTTAAAGTGTTTTTTCTTTAAGTGAATGTCAGTGTCATTAAAGGTGCCATGACACTATGAACATGCCTCCTTCGGAGTGCTGAGAGCGCTGAGACAACACAGCCTTCCCACAAGCTCAAGGCCTCGGCTCCCTTCATCAGGAGTTCTCTAAACTAAATGAAACTTTTTCCTAGCACCTTCATTTTACTAGCACTAACTTTAATCACGGCCAACCTAGGTGTTAGGATATGATGATATATGGACTGGAATGTTCCCTCAAAATAAACACTGCAAAAAAGTATGCTAAAGTAGATGTTTGAAACTGACTGTTGGAATCCCTGAATGTCTTCTTGACAACTGCCACTACAGAGAAAAAAACAAACATTTTAACTCAACAACACTGGCAGAAATAATCATATTGGCTGATCTAGAATCTGTAACCAAATTCCTTCAAGCCATCCAATTGGGATGACACCCATCCTATACAGGGCCGAACCACCCATCCTATACAGGGCCTAACCACCCATCCTATTACAGGGCCTAACCAAAATCCTCCCTTCAAACTGTTTGGCTTTGGTTGTGATCAATTTCATCACAAATCATTAGCAATAAGTAGAAACATATATACTGGATATTTCAATGTAATAATGATGATGTTTTGCATCATTGTGTTGCAGTTATGTAATCTATGCTGCAGATATCGCATATCATAATCATATATATGGACACAGTTGAGCCATTAAATAAATTCTATACATTTCAAAAAGTTTGATCTCGATTGGGTATAAAATGACCAATTCACATTTAAGGAGCACTAAGTACATAGGCACAGAAGCTTATTGCTGCCACGATACATCCAGACATACTGCACTTCCATGGACTGATTCACATGATCTTCCTACTGTAATGTTAGTGAGAGAGGCTGGAGCCTCCTAAGGCAGGACAAAGCAGGCGTGTTGATGAGGCACACAGGAGAGGGTATGAACCCTAACCCGTCCAGCCCAGACTAACAGAAACATGAGGTCCATGTGACACCTACTCTTATAAACACACAAGCAGAGCCTTAAAACGAGGGCAAGTTCAACTCTACGTCAGACCTAATGTAAACACATGGCTAAACAGATACTAAATGGCAAGTTCTGGGAAGCAAATATTCAACAAATGATATTAATCTTTCAAGACCAGTTTCTATGCGTACCTGTTTTGTGCTCAAGTATATGTTGGTAACACCCATAGAGTAATAGCACACAGAAAGTAGTGGAAGTATCGCAACTAGGTATTCCAGTTACCAAGCTTGTCCTTGTAATTCTCTGTATGACCCAACTGGACGCTTTCATACTATAAAATGTCATAATTACTATACATAGATATAGGGATTGTATTAATGTATAGTAAAAAGTTCTCTCAATCCAAATCCCCAGTTAAGAGTTCAGAAAAATCTGGCTTGTTCACATGGCTACACTTGTCTGAAACAGGCCATTGCCCTTTGCTAAACCTTCCCTTCAGGTTAATTTAAGTATTTCCCACCCCTCCTCTAAGGGGTAAGCATGACTCTTCACATTTGACCTAATTGACTACAAAGCACCCTTTAATTGGGGGATTCTCTGAAGAGAGATCATCAGGTTCTGGTACCCCACCATCTCATCCTAAGTACCACATGCTGCCCTGGCTGTGAGCAGGGGGGAGCAGGGGTACTGGAGGGGGAGGAGGGGGTACTGGAGGGGGAGGAGGGGGTACTGGAGGGGGAGGAGGGGGTACTGGAGGGGGAGGAGGGGGTACTGGAGGGGGAGGAGGGGGTACTGGAGGGGGAGCAGGGGGTACTGGAGGGGGAGGAGGGGGTACTGGAGGGGGAGGAGGGGGTACTGGAGGGGGAGGAGGGGGTACTGGAGGGGGAGCAGGGGTACTGGAGGGGGAGGAGGGGGTACTGGAGGGGGAGCAGGGGGTACTGGAGGGGGAGGAGGGGTACTGGAGGGGGAGGAGGGGGTACTGGAGGGGGAGCAGGGGTACTGGAGGGGGAGGAGGGGGTACTGGAGGGGGAGCAGGGGTACTGGAGGGGGAGGAGGGGGTACTGGAGGGGGAGCAGGGGGTACTGGAGGGGGAGGAGGGGGTACTGGAGGGGGAGCAGAGGTACTGGAGGGGGAGGAGGGGGTACTGGAGGGGGAGGAGGGGGTACTGGAGGGGGAGGAGGGGGTACTGGAGGGGGAGCAGGGGTACTGGAGGGGGAGGAGGGGGTACTGGAGGGGGAGCAGGGGTACTGGAGGGGGAGGAGGGGGTACTGGAGGGGGAGCAGGGGTACTGGAGGGGGAGGAGGGGGTACTGGAGGGGGAGCAGGGGGTACTGGAGGGGGAGCAGGGGTACTGGAGGGGGAGGAGGGGGTACTGGAGGGGGAGGAGGGGGTACTGGAGGGGGAGCAGAGGTACTGGAGGGGGAGGAGGGGGTACTGGAGGGGGAGGAGGGGGTACTGGAGGGGGAGCAGAGAGTACTGGCTCCACAGTGTTGGGTCCTCTCAGGGCTCCATCATGACTTGCCTGCTCCAGCCAGGAAGGGGACAGAGCCAAACAGGTCCTCAGGGACAAGGGGCGGGGGGGCGGGCGCTCTGTCCACGGGCTTGCCTGCAGAGCAGGGGAGGGACTGATTTACACAGACAACACCAACTCCTACCAAGAAGATCAAATCTCTGGAAGAGTTCAGGATTCAGAGAATTAATTCAAAAAATACAACAATTCAAATACAAACATTTTAAAACTCCACAGTGCCAAGACTGGAAAAGGTGCTGTGAGGACAGTTGCTGTCCCAGTACTGGCATGGTGAATCAGATTTGAGAGTGTTTGTATTTGAGTGGTTGCGTGTGTGCGTGACATACTTGCTCTGAGAAGGTCAAACTCTCGGTCCAGCAGTTCCTCCTCGGTGAGCCTGGAGAAGTTGTCCTCTCCGAAGGGGTTCCAGCGAGACATGTCTGGGGGGATGCTGACGGCACCCTGGGTGGGAGGGGTCACCAGGGGGGTCACCACCTCGGGGGCCTGAGGGGGGGTCACCATGCTAGGGGCTCTGAGGGGGAGATGCTGGGTGAGGCTTTTGTGCTGGCTGGAGGTGGAGTGTGTGTGTGTGTGTGTGTAGCCATGTTGTCCATCATTTTTCAACACTGCACCAACACTAGTCCCAGAGTCCTACACTAGTAGAATCCTACACTACCCACAGTCCAACACTAGTTCACATCACTACGTTACCTGTTGTTGGTGTATGGAGGGTCCACAGGTGGAGATCCTGACAGGTGAACAGGTCCAGCCCCGGCAGGGCTGCAGGAGCCCAGGGGCAGCTGAAGGTCCAGAGGGGAGGCCAGGTATGGGAGCGGCTGGGGGCTGTGCAGCTGCTGCTGGACGAAGGCCTGCTGGTACTGGTGCATCTGGTGGAGGGAACAAGGACATTGAATTACCCAGCTGCAGGTAATACAGGATACTGCACATGGTTTAGTACAGTCCTACACTACCCCACATTCCTACACTAGTACAGTCCTACACTAGTACAGCCCTACACTACCCACATTCCTACACTAGTACAGTCCTACACTAGTACAGTCCTACACTAGTACAGTCCTACACTAGTACAGCCCTACACTACCCACATTCCTACACTAGTACAGCCCTACACTAGTACAGCCCTACACTAGTACAGCCCTACACTACCCACATTCCTACACTAGTACAGCCCTACACTAGTACAGCCCTACACTAGTACAGCCCTACACTACCCACATTCCTACACTAGTACAGCCCTACACTAGTACAGCCCTACACTACCCACATTCCTACACTAGTACAGCCCTACACTAGTACAGCCCTACACTACCCACATTCCTACACTAGTACAGCCCTACACTAGTACAGCCCTACACTACCCACATTCCTACACTAGTACAGCCCTACACTAGTACAGCCCTACACTACCCACATTCCTACACTAGTACAGCCCTACACTAGTACAGCCCTACACTACCCACATTCCTACACTAGTACAGCCCTACACTAGTACAGTCCTACACTAGTACAGTCCTACACTAGTACAGTCCTACACTAGTACAGTCCTACACTTGTCCTACCATGGAGACATGGAAGCAACAGCACTCAAATTTAGCTTCCCTGAACACTTCAGAAGAGAGGGAGAAAGATTATAGAAATAAAGAGAGAGCAAGGCAGAGATCCCAACAGTGTAATTGCTTCATATGTCACGATTTAACACACAGAAATTGGTCGATCCCCCCCTCCTATCCCCTGGTGGTTGTGAGTGGAGAGCAGATTGCCTCAGAAATTAAACAGATGGTAACCGTTCGGTGGAAAGAAGCTTAAAAATTGCGCCGCCTTTACATCATGTATTTGGAAGCCTTGTGTTTGCTTTTGAGTGGAGGGTATGTAAAGAGCGTTCTTAAGGACTTTTTTTAGTTAAGGAGTTAAGACGTTACAGCTGATCTGCACACACGCTAGAATCAAAGCCGAGTTTTACTTTGTATTCGGTTTGTTAAGATTCGGTATGTTGAAAGAAAGGATATTTTAAAGACCACCCCAATTGAATGTGAATCTTGTTTAAGATATTACACCGGTTACAAAACTGTTGCTCTACTGTTCTTTACTGCCCGTCAAGCATCACAACATGTCACTGGTTAGACTAGGGTTGGACTGTAGTGTAGTGGAACTGGTTATAATCTCACTATGGCTGTGTAGGGTTAGGGTTACCATGGCTGTGTAGGGTTAGGGTTATCATAGCTGTGCAGGGTTAGGGTTACCATGGCTGTGCAGGGTTAGGGTTACCATGGCTGTGTAGGGTTAGGGTTACCATGGCTGTGTAGGGTTAGGGTTATCATAGCTGTGCAGGGTTAGGGTTACCATGGCTGTGCAGGGTTAGGGTTACCATGGCTGTGTAGGGTTAGGGTTACCATGGCTGTGTAGGGTTAGGGTTATCATAGCTGTGTAGGGTTAGGGTTACCATGGCTGTGTAGGGTTAGGGTTACCATGGCTGTGTAGGGTTAGGGTTACCATGGCAGTGTAGTGGGCCTGGGCCTGGTGTTGATACAGCGGCTGCATCATCATGTGCTGCTGCAAGGCCTGCTGGTACTGAGGAGGGAGGAGGGAGGGGAGAGAGAAGGGGGCATATGAACACAACAAATTAAACATTATGGAGTAGATCCCATTTCGGAGTAGAATGTGGACAAATGTACCAGCAAAAACATACTTAAAGGCAAAAACAAAGAATAGGCAACAATATCTGATGTCACCACATTAATCTCACACTGGCTTAGTGTGGGGTTGCTGCTGTTGTGTGTGTGTGTGTGTGTGTACCTGGAGGTATTGGAACTGTTGTGCGTTTGCCTGAACAGTATGTTGTTGTAGTTGCTGAAGTCGCAGGTCTCCTGGCTGCAGTTGCTGCAGAACACGATTCTGCTGGCTGCTCTGCTGCAGGCTGCTCTGCTGCAGGCTGCTCTGCTGCAGGCTGCTCTGCTGCAGGCTGCTCTGCTGCAGGCTGCTCTGCTGCAGGCTGCTCTGCTGCAGGCTGCTCTGCTGCAGGCTGCTCTGCTGCAGGCTGCTCTGCTGCTGGGGCTGCTGTGTCAGCATGACTGAAGGCCCGTTCCCAGGAGTTGGAGCTGCAGCATGCAGGAACATGCACACAGAATACCACTTTAGGAAGGTAGAACAGAGAGAACAGAATACCAAAACAATGACAGCACATTTGTGCTACTTCTGCATGATCTCGTCCATGGATCCAAAAGAAACATTAAGTAAAAGAAAAGGATTGTGAATACATGTTCATGTGCCATGCGTTTACATGTTCGAGGGTGTGTGCATGTGGACTGTTTGCATCTGTGCACCTTTCTGGCCGTTGCTGACGGGGGCAGAAGGCACGGGCATCTTGGCTGGGGGGACGGTGGGGAGGGCGTTGCTGCCGGCCGCTTTCGGACGCTGCCTCGGGGCGATGGAGGTCTCCGTAGGGCCCACGCTCTCAGTTATCCTGGAACCACCAGAAACACTCTCATTATCCTGGAACCACCAGAAACACACTCATTATCCTGGAACCACCAGAAACACTCTCATTATCCTGGAACCACCAGAAACACTCATTATCCTGGAACCACCAGAAACACTCATTATCCTGGAACCACCAGAAACACACTCATTATCCTGGAACCACCAGAAACACTCATTATCCTGGAACCACCAGAAACACTCATTATCCTGGAACCACCAGAAACACTCATTATCCTGGAACCACCAGAAACACTCATTATCCTGGAACCACCAGAAACATTCTCATTATCCTGGAACCACCAGAAACACTCATTATCCTGGAACCACCAGAAACATTCTCATTATCCTGGAACCACCAGAAACATTCTCATTATCCTGGAACCACCAGAAACATTCTCATTATCCTGGAACCACCAGAAACACACTCATTATCCTGGAACCACCAGAAACACTCTCATTATCCTGGAACCACCAGAAACACACTCATTATCCTGGAACCACCAGAAACACTCTCATTATCCTGGAACCACCAGAAACACTCTCATTATCCTGGAACCACCAGAAACACACATTATCCTGGAACCACCAGAAACACTCATTATCCTGGAACCACCAGAAACAGTCATTATCCTGGAACTACCAGAAACACACTCATTATCCTGGAACCACCAGAAACACACTCATTATCCTGGAACCACCAGAAACACACTCATTATCCTGGAACCACCAGAAACACACTCATTATCCTGGAACCACTGTGAAAATGGACCCCAAGTACAACCATCACACACGGGTCATGGTCAGGTGCTACACCTGAGGTGTACCTGGCTTTTGTCATGCTCCTCCTGGCTGCGACCTCGCTGGCGGTTAGCGGCTCTGGAAGTGCTGTGGGCAGGGGAGAGCTCTGAGGAGAGGAACACACAGTACATCAACACACTGCTGAAGAACGCTGATCGTGACAAACCCAACAAGGTATTACTGCCACAAGGACCTAACTAATACCTGCATGAGGAGAAATAAGCTACAAACATTAAAGTTCAAAAAAAGTTATGTTTCTTTAAGGTGGGAAAGAGGCAGTGTTTGAAACCACTTACAAAGAGGTTTGGCACTGGGCAGTCCTTCCCAGCAAACTTGAAGGCAAAGTAGGAGACTTGATAGATGTCAGGCCTCTTCTCCTGCTCCGGCTCAAGCATGTATCCTGAACAGTGGGAGGAGACGGAGGATCTAGTCTCAAACCGACATCTAGCCATCAAGAGAATCTGAACATGTTAACAAATGATCCCATTCGGTTGTAAGGTATGTTCATATCTGCAGCTGCCACATTTGGCCACAAGGGGGAGCTATTGACTAAATTTGGACATGCGAAAAGTTCTCTTCAGGACAAATTAATATTACATGTGATTTATGGAAATATGGTGATCGATGGCATTGCTTGATTGATGTGGCTGATTGTGGTTTGTTATTTTGATAATCGGAGAAAAAGTTCTACTTACTGATTAAGCAGTGCAGCTTGAAGGAGAATTTGGAATTATCCGGAATGATAAAGGATCCGTCACATATGGCAACTTGACTCTCCCCAAACGGGAGAGAGAAGAAGCACAGCTTGTACAACAAGCATCCAAGTGCCTGCAACACACAACACAGTCAGACGCAGCAACCACAAAGCAAGGATTTGTTGTTAAATAATCGCCCGCACATCGAAGCTTCTTTATGATCCCAATCTGGCAAGTTCTTTGAAATACACTAGAACTCACCAAGCACACCTCTGTCATGTACCTCGAGTTATAGAGTGTTTCCATCTGGCTAAGCTCTTCACTCCTCAATATTCTGTCTATTTCAGACTTGGCTTTTTAGCTGACATAGTCATGAAAGATGAAAGGGAATGCAGAATTAGCCTGGGCAGGCAGGCAGGCTGAAGAGTCCATGTTTCATTAGTCATCAGACAGGCCCAGCTGGGTTAGTAGCCTTGATGGTCCCTTCCTGCAGACAGGCCTCCCCACGACTGTATAACCAGTATGACTATATAACCAGTATGACTGTATAACCAGTATGACTGTATAACCAGTATGACTGTATAACCAGTATGACTGTATAACCAGTATGACTGTATAACCAGTATGACTGTATAACCAGTATGACTGTATAACCAGTATGACTGTATAACCAGGATGTGTTTGGGACACATCAGTCAAGTCAAGTCAATTTTATTGATCCCACTAGGGGAAATTTGTTTGTAGACAGGTATTAAAACACATTCAATCCATCATAAAATACTACATAAACAGCATACCTGACACCACACAAGACAACACACAATACATTACAATACAGTACAAGGATCACTTAATGTTGAAAACCCAGAATAAGTTCCGTCCATAAATACTTCATGCCATTCATTTATGCACATTTAGCCTCCCAATAGCAAAACAAAAGAGTCCCCAAATTGTTTTGTTCTGTGGGTGGGAGCTCTATACCTTCTTCCTGAAGGCAAGAGCTCAAACTCCGCCTTCAGGGGATGGTCAGTACCAGCCGATATGGACTGGGTCTTCCTTACAACCTGCCGAACATAAAGCTCAGAGAGCTGGACTTGGTTTACCGCAATGACTTTACTGGCCACTCTGACAAGCCGATCAAGCCTGTTCTTATTAGCCAGATTCAGATTCCCAAACCATACCACCACACAAAATGACTCAATAAAAGTTCTATAAAACAGCGTCATCATTTTTCTCAGGAAATAGAGACGTTGCTGTACCTTTTTTTAAATGGCATCTGTGTTGTTCTGAAAGCACAGCCTGTTATCAAACACACACCAGCTAGACACAGGAAATTGGTTTCCACATCACTGCTAATTTCCAGGCTTTATGTCTGCTGTGCTGGTGTCTCTCCTACAGCACAGAAAGTCCCCCAAAACCTTAACCTCTTGCCTGGTAACCTGCCTGACCAGCAATGATGGGTAACCTATAGGAATGCAGGAAGGCAGGAGTGACTGAGAGGAAGGACATGATCAACCAGGCTCCTCCCCTGGTTTCCTAGAGAGACGCTGTGGTCAGACATGTGGTAAGCTTGCTAGCCAGTCAGCACCTGCCAACTGCTGCGATAACAGACACATCCTTAGAAGCTGTTACTTACTCTGCATGTATTTATGCCAACTACAAATTGAGGTCCGAGTTAGTGACCATCAGCCTAGATGTTGCTTGGTACCTGATGGCTACAAACATGGCCCAGGCTTACCCAAACAGAACTACATGGATTAGCCTACTGTAGTAAAGATGCATTATTCAAACAGGTTTGGTTGCAATCACCG
Organism: Osmerus eperlanus; assembly: GCF_963692335.1. NCBI lineage: Eukaryota > Metazoa > Chordata > Actinopteri > Osmeriformes > Osmeridae > Osmerus > Osmerus eperlanus. Next base: position 10,387,818 of record NC_085042.1, on the reverse strand, counting down.
GCAGGAGGCCAAACCAGCTTTGCTTGGAAACACACTTACCCATATATCTGCCTTAGGGGTGATGGGTTTCCCCGTATACAGATTAATCATCTCTGGGGCTCGATATGACAGGGTTGTGTACCTGCAAGGAGACAATAGGACGTGGTCAGAGAGGTAAAGGTCAAACTGCAGCAGGGCAAAGGAGGCGAGGGAAGATTTGTGCACACACACACACACACACACACACACTAATCTAACTATGAAGTGGTATAACAAAGTAGAATAAAGACAGGAATCTGTGTGTATCTGTGGGGTGAATATCTCAGTAACCAGGGACTAAGAGTGTCTGCTAAATGACTAAATGACAAGCAGCCAAAGGGAATGGCGCTAGTGTGGAGAGAAGGTGGGAGGAGTTAGATGACCTCACAAGCAGCCAAAGGGAATGGCGCTAGTGTGGAGAGAAGGTGGGAGGAGTTAGATGACCTCACAAGCAGCCAGAGGGCATGGCGCTAGTGTGGAGAGAAGGTGGGAGGAGTTAGATGACCTCACAAGCAGCCAGAGGGCATGGCGCTAGTGTGGAGAGAAGGTGGGAGGAGTTAGATGACCTCACAAGCAGCCAAAGGTCATGGCGCTAGTGTGGAGAGAAGGTGGGAGGAGTTAGATGACCTCACAAGCAGCCAGAGGGCATGGCGCTAGTGTGGAGAGAAGGTGGGAGGAGTTAGATGACCTCACAAGCAGCCAGAGGGCATGGCGCTAGTGTGGAGAGAAGGTGGGAGGAGTTAGATGACCTCACAAGCAGCCAGAGGGCATGGCGCTAGTGTGGAGAGAAGGTGGGAGGAGTTAGATGACCTCACAAGCAGCCAAAGGTCATGGCGCTAGTGTGGAGAGAAGGTGGGAGGAGTTAGATGACCTCACAAGCAGCCAGAGGGCATGGCGCTAGTGTGGAGAGAAGGTGGGAGGAGTTAGATGACCTCACAAGCAGCCAGAGGGCATGGCGCTAGTGTGGAGAGAAGGTGGGAGGAGTTAGATGACCTCACAAGCAGCCAGAGGGCATGGCGCTAGTGTGGAGAGAAGGTGGGAGGAGTTAGATGACCTCACAAGCAGCCAGAGGGCATGGCGCTAGTGTGGAGAGAAGGTGGGAGGAGTTAGATGACCTCACAAGCAGCCAGAGGGCATGGCGCTAGTGTGGAGAGAAGGTGGGAGGAGTTTCCCAAACATGACTTCCAAAACAGACAAGCAGAGACGGAAGGTATTTGTACATTGTTACTTTTATCTTTCACTCCTTACATTTTGTACATAAATATCTGTACTTTACTTCACAATTTATTTTTCTGATAAATTCTTAATCCTTTAAATACTTAAATTCTTGACACAAATATCTGTGCTTTCTACTTCTTACATTTTAAAACTGTGTAAAACAGTTGTATTACACTGATTACACTTTGTACACTGTTATTACACTGTTATTACACTGTTATTACACTGTTATTACACTGTTATTACACTTATTACACTGTTAGTGTTATTATGCATTGTTATTCCACTGCTATTCCACTGTTACACATTGCTACCATGCTGTTTTTACAGTTTTATTAGTGTTATTACAGTTTTATTAGTGTTATTACTAGTGGTGGGCATAGATTAATTTTTTAAATCTAGATTAATCTCACTGTAATCTTGGCGTTAATTTAGATTAATCTAGATTAAAATGGCTCATTTGAATTCCGCCGAAGACATTCAGAATATGTGTGCTACCCAAATAATGACTAAAAGCGGAGTCAGGTGGCTGAGCGGTTAGGGAATCGGGCTAGTAATCCGAAGGTTGCCAGTTCGATTCCCGGTCAGGCCAACTGACGTTGTGTCCTTGGGCAAGGCACTTCACCCTACTTGCTTCGGGGGGAATGTCCCTGTACTTACTGTAAGTCGCTCTGGATAAGAGCGTCTGCTAAATGACTAAATGTACATTTAAATGTAAATGTAAAAGTAAGTCTTTGAGAACGGGTTTCTCAAGCCAGGTGGCGCATTAGACCAGGAGCTCATCTCCTGTTTCCAAAATGCATCACAAACTGCTTGAGAAAGTTGTTCTACTATGATAATTGGTGATGAAAATAAATTATGTTCAATAAGATGTACTTGTGTTTATTAACTGTTTATTAGATTAGTTAGCTTGGCTGATAGAGCTGTGCTGACGGGCTTGCCTCGGTTGCACTCAAACATCGTAGCTTGACGACGACTCTTCCCCTGCGCTACATCAGTGCTTGGCCCGGCATCTTCCGCATTAGCTAAGGGATGCTTTGCGTTTAGGTTGTATTTGAGACTGGAAGAACTCCTACAGTAAACTAATTCCGCATAGCACAAGGTGCAAACAACCTTAGTCTTGTCGAGGTTTCCATTGGGAAGCTTCTTAAAAATACATTTTCCCTGAAGCAAACCAGGCGGCTTCATAGCTGCATCCATGTTAGCACGTCACGTTTGATGTGATAATTTCATACACAAGGCATACACACAGGTTCGAAGACTCGTTCTCGCCCCCTACAGTGCAATTCGGCTAGGTATACATCCGCGCTAAAATATCAAGGTGAAAGTCATCATAGCTTGCGTATATAGACCCAGCTCCAAACCCAACTTTGAGAATAGATTAACGGCGATATTTTTTTTATCGCCGATAAGAGTCGCAGCGCGTTAACGCCGATAACGGCCCACCACTAGTTATTACACTTAATTACGTAAGGCTGGGATTTTTCTGTAGTCAATACTTCAACTTTTACCTGGGTCTTTTAGAACATGAGTATCTGTACTTCTACTTGAGTGAAGGATGTGTACTTTTGCCATCCCTGCAGACAAGTCTGTCGAACAGACCCACAGGATCACAGCTGTTTGCATGTTTGTTTGATTAACCTCTGGGTCTGTATGTAAAAGGCCATTTTATAGGTTTGGTCCCATTTGCTCTCTGTGCAGAAGTTTCTAGAGGTTTCTACCTTGCTAGTGAGAGTAGTCACTTGCGAAGGAGTACAAGGTCAAACTGGGTTTATCGTGAAGTTGTAAATATGATACAGTGACTTATCAGTGCTGTACTTTCAGTAGTAACCCTAACCCACAAGCAAAGTCATAGTTGTAAAATCTGATTTACTGACTTGCAAACACGTTTTAGGGTTAGGGTTAACACACTCACTTCTTGATTTCGTCCTCCACGGCAGTGACTCCATCTTTGTGCGGGAGCAACACTTTGTGTGTGGCGCTCCCAAAGTCACACAGGACGTAGCTCCCCTGGTCGTTCAGCAGGATGTTCTCAACCTGCACAAACACACACACACACACACACGGGCCATGTTTACACAACATTAGCATACACCTCATAACTATTCTCCAACATCCTCATTGGTGGCCAAGCCGCGAAGCCACCTTAAGTGTTTCTACCTTTTCTTATTATTATTATTTCTTATTATTACACATCTTCTTTTGCCATGGGAGTCTATGGCAGCCCCTAGAACCGTATTGTCAGAAGTTGTGAAACTTGGCACACTCTTTGGGACCTGTCCCCTCATCAATTTCACCAAGTTTCATGTCTCCCATTACAACCATCTAGCGCCACCAATGGGTCAAAGTTGAAGGTGTGTTTACTCACGTTACTTTTGAACCATATGCCTCATTTTCCAAAATGAGGTATTGTTGTATTCCCTGGATCAAGACGAGTCCAACCCAGTCCTACCCAGTTATATAGATTCTCCGCCATTTTGAATGTTAAGGAAAAGCGTTTTTTCGCTACTCCTCCTACAATTCTTGTAGAATCTTCTTCAAAATTGCCACAGATGATCTTCAGACCAAGCCTCATAAAAGTTATGCCCTGGATTTCCGCAACCGTTTGTTAGTTACAGCCAATCAAATTGATGTGGCTGAATTGATGTGGCCGCCATTTTGAATATAACGTTTTTTCGCTACCTCTCCTATAAGGTTTGTCCAATCTTCACCAAATTTGGCACATATCATCTTCAGACCAAGCCTCACAAAAGACATCACATGTTTTGATTATCTAAACCTTTTGACTGGAACAGCCAATCAAAGTCGTCAAACAAGCCACCATAAAAGAAGTGAGGTCATATCTCAGCACCTCTTTACTGCATTGACACCAAATTTGGTATAAGGACTAGGGACCCTGTTCTAAAGAGGTCCAAAATAGGTCATGCCATTTCACCTCTAGGTGGTGCTGCAATAAGCAGCACCATTTATCTTCAGATCAAGCCTCACAAACCTTTTCACATTCCGGTAAAGCTGATCAAAGTCGGCGATGAAGATCATATCTCAGGAAATATTTGGTGAATTGACAACAAACTTGGTACAGGTGCTCGGGACCCCGTTTCAAAGAGGTCCACAAAAGGTGGTGTCATCTAACCTCTAGGGGGCGATCCCGTGTCTGACACATATTCAATTGTGATACCAGCTGAATTGATGTGGCCGCCATTTTGAATGAATGAATAAAACGTTTTGGTGAATACCAAATATTCACCTAATTTGGCACAGATTATCTTCAGACCACAATCACCAAATCTGGGACAAATCTGACAACCGCTTGCCACAGGAAAAATTCCTTATATTTTTACGCAGTCACTGAAATCTGATTTCCAGCACTGAGAATAGCTCACTAGGATAAATTGGTGTCCTGGCAACGTCAACGTCAGAGGTTCAAATCCAGCCAAAGCTGACAAGCTTTTCATGTCTCTGATTCTCTGTTTAGCGAGACTATAAGCCACTACAAAAGGAAGCCAGGTACACCGCAGTGACTAGATGTCGAAAGTTTCTTCTGGTTTATCTGACCTGCTTGGCCACCACATTGCTGCTTGCAGCTATATTTCAAGAGTGTGTCCATTTGATATATTCAAGATTTACTGCATTTTATTTTGAGCTCTAAGTATCCAGTGAGACCGAGGGACAGTCAGGTCGGGACTCTGGCCAGATACAGCAGGTCTGGGGACTACAGTGTAATGATGTCAGATACAGCAGGTCTGGGGACTACAGTGTAATGATGTCAGATACAGCAGGTCTGGGGACTACAGTGTAATGATGTCAGATACAGCAGGTCTGGGGACTACAGTGTAATGATGTCAGATACAGCAGGTCTGGGGACTACAGTGTAATGATGTCAGATACAGCAGGTCTGGGGACTACAGTGTAATGATGTCAGATACAGCAGGTCTAGGGACTACAGTGTAATGATGTCAGATACAGCAGGTCTGGGGACTACAGTGTAATGATGTCAGATACAGCAGGTCTGGGGAATACAGTGTAATGATGTCAGATACAGCAGGTCTGGGGACTACAGTGTAATGATGTCAGATACAGCAGGTCTAGGGACTACAGTGTAATGATGTCAGATACAGCAGGTCTGGGGACTACAGTGTAATGATGTCAGATACAGCAGGTCTAGGGACTACAGTGTAATGATGTCAGATACAGCAGGTCTGGGGACTACAGTGTAATGATGTCAGATACAGCAGGTCTGGGGACTACAGTGTAATGATGTCAGATACAGCAGGTCTAGGGACTACAGTGTAATGATGTCAGATACAGCAGGTCTAGGGACTACTGTGTAATGATGTCAGATACAGCAGGTCTGGGGTCTACAGTGTAATGATGTCATCACTGGTCCCAAGAGAAACGGCAAGCAAAAGAAGCCTCAGTGCCTTGAGGTCGTCTTGAAGGACCAGGGCGGGGGGTTGGGATGAGGGTTAGGGTTGGGGTTAAGATTAGGGGTTAAGGTTAGGGGTTGTCTCCTTGCCTTGAGGTCACGGTGGAGGACCGGAGTCTTGCACTGGTGCAGCCGAGCCACCGCCTCACAGGTGTCGCAGAAGATGGTGAGAACCTCGGGCTCGCTGAAGCCCACACCTAGCCTCTCGTTCATCTGCTTCACCACCTGGCCCGCTGGAGACACACACCGACTTCAACTACCAGGACTAGAATGAACTGTGTGGAGATCCCATCAAGAAGTACCATTGAAGGAATGATGGGAGGGAGACAGGAGGAAAGCCTACCTTTACAATACTCCATCAGGATGAGCACCTCCCACACACTGTCAGAGACAGCATTGATGGACGAGTCGAGGTACCCCACTATGTTCTTGTGACCAGACAGCTCCTTCTGCAGACCAAAGGACACAGTTGGAAAACCGATGCATTACATCCCTCTTTTTATTAGTCAACGAGATTACTATTACAGCCATTACAATGTATGATATTGTTGTAAAGTTCAAAGGTAAATACGATAAGGAGTTGCAGAGCCCAATTCTTTCATGATGTAGCCTATTAACAATTGCGATAACTAAGCTTAACCTGGCGTTACATTACATTTAGTCAATTAGCAGACACCCTTATCCAGAGCGACTTACAGTAAGTACAGGGACCGTCCCCCGAGGCAAGTAGGGTGAAGTGCCTTGCCCAAGGACACAACGTCATTTGGCACGGCCGTGAATCAAACTGGCAACCTTCTGATTACTAGCCCGCTTCCCTAACCGCTCAGCCACCTGACTCCCTACACATATTGATTTCTACATGTTGGGCTCAGGACCACAGTGTTGATGACCTCACCATGATGGTGACCTCCCTCCTGTAGATGTTCAGATCGGGGACATTGTTCACATACATCCTTTTCAGGGCACATCGGACGCCAGCGTGCGTGCGAGCCAGGAACACCACGGAGAAGCCCCCTGTGGAGGCAGAGCGGAAGAGCAGGGTTAGGGAGGAGGAAGGTTGTGATGATATTCAGATCCAGACAGACACAAAGTGAAATATGTCATGTTGTTGCTGAAGCATTAGAAGATGCTCGTGTGTCTCTGAATACAGCCGTTCTTCCAAAAACCGACTGGTCTGTGGACCTACTGCTACACAAGGTGAAGCTTGCAGATCCTCTCAGTCCAGCCCGGAGGCAGCAGATGCTCTGTTCACCAGGCTGAATCTGCCAACATCCAGACGGGTCCTTCCAGCTCATAATGAGAACGACCAGGCAAGCAAAATCACTTGTGACATAACATGGCATCTCAGTAAGCTTCCCTCCTTCCCTCCAGCTGCACTGCTTCAAGTTCAAGTCTTTTATTGTCAGATGCACAAAACAACACAGGGTCAGACTGGGCACTGGAATTCTTTGGACAAGACAACACAAAGCAACCTGACATGACATAACATATAAGTTCTCAGAACATAGGTGTAACCTATGATAAGCTAACATAATAAATCTACTAAATATACAAAATAATAAATACAGTATACTAAACCTATAATACACATAATATCCTATACTAACCTTATAACCTACAATAACCTAGAGACAAGCTCCCTCCACAGCCAGCAGGTAGAGGCAAACAAAGGAGGCCACTTCAGAATGAGACGCTCTCCAGAGCAACAGGGTGAATAGGAAGTTGGTCAAGTTGGCTGACATGACCAAGACTCAACTGAGATGACATGCTAATGACTGACAATGGTCCACTGCTGTTCTAGGAGGCAGGATGTCACTCTTGACAATGACAGCCATTATTAAAGACTACAGTGAGTGTAAAACAAGTCAGGGTGAGATAGTGAGCAGAGCGTGAACACACCAGGGAACATAGCAACTGCTCTGACAACAGAACACCAACAGGAAGGGTTGTGATGCACTCAGCAGCATTAAGGCTGAAACACCTTGTACTCTTAAAGATGCACTAGGACATTAAAGTGATGCGTGAAGGGGAGGAGATAAAGACCAACGTCTGGGAAGAAAATATAATATTTTCTCCTGAGCAGAGAACATGCTGTTCTAGAAGGTTCCTGTCAGTGGTCTTATCTGTAACTTATTTTGTGTAATGTATTTCATCTTGACAACTTGACTAATGACAAAAATATGGAAATGGAAAAAATAAGCTAAAAAAACAACTAAAGTAAGGGGTTAAATTAGGGAACAGGACAGCTATGATTCAGGTTAACAACAGTTTATACAGTAGCATTACCAGGTTAATCATATTTGTTCCGGAAATGTTTTAACAGTGTTACCCAGTGGAACATTCATCCCCAGGAGGTTTCTGTGGAGCAGACACAGAGAAGGCTAGTTTCTACTGTAGCTCCAACACAGCAGGAATCAAACCTGTAGCTCCAACACAGCAGGAATCAAACCTGTTTGTCGGCTTCGAATGTTGTTTATTGATTTAACCCCCCCCCCCATGCAAGCCAAACAGCTGGGTTGAGCTCACAGTGATCTCCTAACCCTAACCCTAACCCAACAAAGCAGGACTGGAACGCCTGGCAGAGGAATCACATGACAGAAATTATTGTGTAAAAGCTGTGTTGAAAAGCAGAAGTGTGCTGGTGTAGGTTGAGGTAGTTTATGACTCCAGATGACTGAACAGGCATGTCGGTCTGTCTACTGGTTGGAGTTGAACAAAATGGCAGAGAATAATGACATCTACTCAGTTGTACTCATCCATATGCTTCACATCCATCCTCAGAGATTCATACACCAGCTGTTGCCTGCATTTAGCAGAGGGGGGACTTTTATTGTGAAGTGGGGACGTATTGTGCTGGTCCCTTCAGCAGGCGGTGCAGTCTGGGGCAGACACAGGTGGCCTCCGAGAGGCCCCAAGACCAGCCAGCCAGACCAGCCAGCCAGGCCAGCCAGACCAGCCAGCCAGACCTGCCTGCTCGACTCTGCTGATGGAGGCCATATGCTCCAGGCTCAGGTTCTCTGAATCCGTCCCAGGGTCTTTGTTGCCTGCCTCTGCAGTGCCAAGCATGGAGCCGGGGCCACAGAGGCCATTATTCCACCAGGGTGCCTCTGGAGGGATGATTTGTTAGGAGGCTTTGTGCCCAGAGAACCAACTCTCTGAATAAATAGGGAGAGGGGGGGCTGCAAAAGAACACAAAAGGGTGGCTCGCTGCACAGGAGATTGGCTTGGCGTGGCCACGGGAACAACAAGGTTGTCTTTGACTGACTGACATTCAGACGGTTAGCAGACAAGATACCATTGCTCTGCGAGGGCTGATCCCCATGAAAGCAGTCCTGTTATTAACCAAGACTGCAAAGCGTGACACCATCCCAAACTAGTCTTACAGAGTAAAACTAAAAACCTTCAGTTTCCACTTCTTACAAAGAATGTGTTTTCAGAAACTCCTCTCTAGCAATGGATGAATCCATGCAGGTCAAATTCCACTCATACCCAACCAACTGGCTCAGCACGTTTGTCAGCAAAAGCAAAAACATTGTTTTAGTCTAGTCTTGTCCATGAGGGAGTTGTGGGGAAGCGTTGCAGTGTGACAGCACCGTCAGGAGAGAGAGTGACTGAACAGAGGAGTGGGCTGGTCAGAGGAGAGGACTGGTCCACATTACTGGGGAATTTTCTAACCCCTTCAGAGCATGACATCACTACATGACATCACTACATGACATCACTACAGCAGCTCAGCGAAGCCCCACCAACTACCCACCTAACCCTAACCCAGAGGGCCTGAGGTATGTGTCACGTGACTCTACTGAGCTCAGCATGGGGACAGATGTTCTCCCTCTGAGTTATGATGTCATCCCCGACCGCCCTCTGTTATTACGAGCTTCCACTCTCTCTGGGCCCCTAGAGATGCCCCCCCCCCCCCAGACACTCTCACACCCCAGAGGGGGTCTCAACACCGGCTAAATCATGGAAAAGCATAAAATCAGATATTATTCAAATGACTTTACATTTTAACCCTCGTGCTGCCTTCGGGTCACATGACCCAAAGGTTCATAACGAATCATCGTTGTGTTTACCCAATTTTACCCAATACAAAAACAAATTAAAATAATTTTCTTTTAACCTTTGCAATGTGGGGGGTCTGAGACAGCCTAGCTGTTAAAAGAAAATGCTTCACTTTGTCTTTGTATGCGGTAAATCTGTCGCAATACGACGGTGGGTCACAATGACTGATGGGTCAGAATGACCCGAAGATAACACAAGGGTTAAAGAAAGAAAAAAAGACATGATTTAGAGTATACAATGGAGTGTCCCTTTTCCCCTGTATGACCTGCTTTACATGCAAGCTTCTAAAACAGCCCAGAAATAGCCTATTGCTGCACCTACTTAATCTGCATAGAAATATGTCTAGGCTAGTTGAGTAATTATGTTAAACCCTAATGTAGCAACTTGGGTTACTGAGTTCACAAATAGTTAAAGGGAACTTCCTCATGAACTTGAAAATAGAACTGCTGAGATGTATTTTGTATCTGTCATTCCATGTGACCAAGACAGAAAATAAGTGAAGTATGGTTTCCACAGGGCAGGTTTCTCCAGCGCTCCCATCCAGCCCCCCCCCCTTCCTCCAGAGCGCTTTTCCATATGAGCCACAGTCCCATCTTTAACCATCTTCTCAACCAAGGTCGCCAAAAATAAGCTTAGAAGAAAAGTACTTCCAAATATGCATGTTTGAAACATCCTTTCATGTTTATCCATCTGTGAAACAGAAAACACACATGACCTGCAGTCAGCCCTATCCCTGTGCTGGTGGTGCATTTTTCCCAGCTCCCAAACATCACGGTGGTCTTTGTAGACTACTTTCCTCAGTCGAGCAAATATCTGTTCAGAACTTCTCTTGAAAAGGTTCCCCAGAGTCTTCCAAGATTACACTATAATGATGCTCCAAACTCCATGTGTGAAGGTTGCCACTGTAGGGCTGTTTTGGCAGCCCCTTTGTAACTGGTCACCCAGACACTCGTCTGGGACAGTCGTTGATTTGCATGAATGCTAAAATGACAGTCACACCTTAATGACACACCTCTGGAAAGGTGGTCTCAACAGTTGAAGAGGAAGGTGGACCGAGGAAGACTGAAATTATCATTAAAAGTTGTGTTCTTGTAAATATAGTTCTAAACAGCTTTTTATGTCATGTTTGATATGATTTTGTTTCTTATTTTACGTATTACATTCTAGTAATAATTGTAATGCTGTAACATGTACATGTACAGGGTTTACAGAGTTTGTGCTTGCAGCAGACCAACATGTGTTTAACATGTTCCCTTGTCTTGCAAGGGCACCACTTGGTCTACTGCAGCCTTGATTAATGATCCAATTTGAATTTGTATGCGTCAGACAACCTTTCTGTCATATGGCCGGTGTCCCCATTTTAGTCAGGTTTGGGTGTATATAGGAAGAAGTTTTTACCACTCACTTTGAGTTCTGTTTACGATACAGCTCCGGTGCGTTAGGTGCCTAGTCTTCATTGTGAATACTTTAGGGTCAATGCTCTTATCAAGCAGACGATTTTTATCTACACCAGAGTTTCATGTCATTAACTGTTTAGCACTCAAGGTTACAGGTAACGCACTTGTGCACATTTCTAAAATTGGAGTCAGATATTAACGAGTCAATTATCTCCCTGAACATCTAACCAGAATTGAAGGGTTTCCCAAGCCGGGGACAAACACCAAGCGTCTCCGGCCTTACGATCCTCCTACCTACATCACGATGGTGCAGCTCTTGCTGTTGTGGGTTAGAACTCTCACTTTCCCCGCCAGCACCGCGCTGACTCTGCATTCTGCTGGAACCTTCCAGGCAGCAGCTTAACTAGAGCTCTCTATGAAACATAAAGACTCTTGATTCATTCAGGCATCTCCATTCTTACCGTTATTAACCTTCTCTAGGCCTCCTCAACTGACAGTATAAACTAAACAGACTAAAAGGATATTAAACAGGATGTACCTGGAAAAGTCAAATACTGTAGAATGATTTTCCATGTTGCTGAATTTCCTTTCTGAGTCAGAAACCATATTCAGATATCTTAACATTAGGAGAGCCAGACCTGCTCTGTGGTGGATGTGACCAAGCTGCCTCCTGACCTCGTGAGGAAACCTCACATGACATCATTAGAAAGAGACCTAGAATACAATCAAGATGTAAAAGCAGGTTGGAGCATTTCCTACAAGATGGTCACCCCTGCCTGTATTGTCATATCCTCACGTCGAAACACAAGTCTTCACCTCCACCAGCCCTGCTCGACCTCCACCAGCCCTGCTCCACCTCCACCAGCCCTGCTCGACCTCCTCCAGCCCTACTCCACCTCCACCAGCCCTGCTCGACCTCCACCAGCCCTGCTCGACCTCCTCCAGCCCTACTCCACCTCCACCAGCCCTGCTCCACCTCCTCCAGCCCTGCTCGACCTCCACCAGCCCTGCTCCACCTCCACCAGCCCTGCTCCACCTCCTCCAGCCCTGCTCCACCTCCACCAGCCCTGCTCCACCTCCACCAGCCCTGCTCCACCTCCACCAGCCCTGCTCGACCTCCACCAGCCCTGCTCGACCTCCTCCAGCCCTACTCCACCTCCACCAGCCCTGCTCGACCTCCACCAGCCCTGCTCCACCTCCTCCAGCCCTGCTCCACCTCCACCAGCCCTGCTCGACCTCCACCAGCCCTGCTCGACCTCCTCCAGCCCTACTCCACCTCCACCAGCCCTACTCCACCTCCACCAGCCCTGCTCGACCTCCACCAGCCCTACTCCACCTCCTCCAGCCCTACTCCACCTCCACCAGCCCTGCTCCACCTCCATCAGGCATGACGAGGAGATGATGATGGTGGTTCTGGGTCAGATATTTTTAAACCTGTTAACTGGTCCAGCAACAATTATTGGTCAATGTTGTGTAATATGTTACTGAAATGTCATTATGAAAGGGCACAGTGATTACCAGAACAGAGCACAAACAGGTTACCTCACATCATGGAGCTCCCGGCCCTGTCTGGTAATATGACAGTAGGAATAGGTTGGTCTGATGACCACTTCTTCTATGAGAAGTGGAGATTACTCTGGGAAGCTAATAAACTCCTCATAACAAATGTTCATTACCTGAGACAGTAGTTTCTCTACAACAGATACAACTGCTGCCATCTAAACAGAGTCATGTTAGATATTTAAACCCCAATTTTTTTTATTTTGGGTAAGAGATGTTAACATTTTTGGGCAATAACAAAAACGATTACACGAAATGTACTATCGTACACGAACGATTACACTGTCCACTTATGATGCCTGACTGATGCAGGCAGGTGAATAGCAGGCTTTCTTCAATGCATCAAAAGCAGGAAAATATGGGTAATCAATATTGGGCATTTTTAAAGCTAATGCTTAACTGTTAATATAGCATGTTGTTTTGAATATCATTGATGCTCATCATCGTTAATACAATGGGGTGGCTGTGGCTCAGGGGGTAGAGAGGGTTGTCTGTTAATCGCAAGGATGGCGGTTCGATCCCCGACTCCTCCTAGGTCATGTGCCGAAGTATCCTTGAGCAAGACTCTGAACCCCAAGTTGCTCCCGATTGGCAGGCCGGCGCCTTGCATGGTAGCTCGCTGCCGTCGGTATGTGTGAGTGAGAGTATGAATGGGTGAATGAGAGGCAAACATTGTAAAGCGCTTTGAGTGCCGCTAAGGTAGAAAAGCGCTATATAAATGCAGTCCATTTACCATTTACAATGGTGCATCCCTAGCATATTAGGGAGTGTACTCGATCAGTTAGGATGCTTAGAGAAAGCCAGTGTCACTGTGAACTCATTCCAAATGCGTTCCTTTTATGGACCTTGTGAGGAGGATGGGAGGCTTACAACATTGATCCTGTCATGTTTCTCTGCAGAGGGAGCCTGCTTGTTGATACTTGCAGAGGCTTGATCTGGTTCATCTTCTTTCAGTTTTAAGCTCATTATTTATTAGAATCTAATTTCCTACAGATATTAAAACAGGAACTAGAACACAACAGAAACATCGTTGTGAAGAAACAAACCTGAGATGGGCTCCCTTCTCCTGATCACAGAATATGAAGTCACACTCATGACTGGACCGGCCCTAACGTTATAAACATGCCACTCATAAATAATCTCTGCTTCCATGTTAACGTAAGTAGAACAAAACACATCAGATTTGTATCAAAGTTCCACCTCTCATCTGCCTCTCAGCAGACTGGACTATTCTGCCTCTCATCTGCCTCTCCTCAGCAGACTGGACTATTCTGCCTCTCATCTGCCTCTCCTCAGCAGACTGGACTATTCTGCCTCTCATCTGCCTCTCCTCAGCAGACCGGACTATTCTGGGTGATTTCAAGTGATGATTGGAAGAACAACACGGGTGTGAGGTTGTAAGGAGAGGCAGATATGAAGAGGCAGATATGAAGAGGCAGATATGAAGAGGCAGATATGAAGAGGCAGATATGGAGAGGCAGATATGGAGAGGCAGATATGGAGAGGCAGATATGGAGAGGCAGATATGGAGGCCCTAAATGAGCAGACACAAAGCCTCGACCATGGGACCCAGCGCTGCACAGTACCAGCCCTAACACTCTCACAGGCTGCTGGGACAAAAGAGCACAATCTAACCATTCATCACTCGTACAGTATGCAAATAATGTCAAAGGGAGGCATTTTCCCCACGGTCCGCTGCAGGAAGATGGGATGATCAGATGGACCTCAGATGGACCTCAGGCTGCATAGGACCATAACATTGATTGATCGCATTTTTTCAACAGGGAATTGTGAAGACTCATTCAATACAAACATCAAATGTTAGAATCTTAGCTAGGAAGGAACCGTTTAGATGAATTAGTGAGTGATCACCACATTTCCGAAAAACATTTTTACACAATTGTTTTGAGGCAGGCTCTCTGTCAGGTGAACTCTGCGTATCTTTTACAGTATCAGACATTTAAGCTAAACACATCTGCTGATGCCATTTAAATGAAAGAAATCTTTCAAACTGAATTGAAACCACAGCCTGTGTGGACAGCAAGCACACCATGTTACACATAGAACACGTCTAGTCAGTCATGAACTTCTGCCTGAAACTTGTGTTGGACTTTACAGAGGACATTTGTTCACTGAGAACACACCAGCTGTTTGCATGGAAACCCTGTTTGAGCTTCTAGTGTTTACATGATCCTCTGTGGGTCTGCTTGGGTTAGGGCTGTATTATCTGCATGAGGATAGCCTCTCTGAAACCCCCTGGGCCAGGACCAAAATCAGACTGAATCAAAAAGTATGGAAGACGCTTGACCAGACATTCCCAGAACATAAAGTGTCAGTTTCAGGATTACTTGCTGACAGAAAATGGAAATCCTGTGGAGTCAGCGTTCTCTCCAACTGAACACGCCGACAGACCCTCCCTCCCTCGCTCCCTCCTACGCTGCAAGCCTCGTTTGTGGCTCTACATTTACACCTTTAAGGTTGAGCACAAAAGAGATCAAAATGGATCCTGAAAATGTGGGAACTATTATTTCTCCAACTTAAGGTTGAGGTCATTTTGTAAACCTGGTGTTACAGAATTCACTGCTTCTGACAAAAGTCTGGTCTCAGTTTTCCAAGAAGTTGAGTGTGTATGTAAACATAGGCTGTTTGCAATGTACACACACACACACACACACCAAGACCATATGTTCCCGAACAGCACGGCCCCACAAACGGGTCCCCCAAGTTCAGTCTGTCTTTAGTTGGTGTAGCTAGAGGGAAGCCAGTCTGTTTACTAAGGACAGCCTTATACCAAACACAATCTGGCAGAAGCCTTGTGTGCCACAAAAAAAACACCATTTAATGAAAACTTTTTCTACTTTACCATTTCAAAACAGGCCTACTATTCCTATGACACGAGGGTGGGAGGGTGTGGGCTGCTGTCAATGGTCAAGGACAAATTACTGAGCGACACATTACTTTAAGGTTAGGCTACATTAACTACATAACAAAACCTTAACAACATTGTAGTTACATAGGAACTGTGTAAATACCGTCAATTTGGATTTTTTCTTTTTTCTTATGGAATTACAAATAATCGTTAATCGATTGTGTAAATATTTGTTAGTTGGAACCCTATAGTTAATGTAACCTGCAAGTAACGTGCTGCAGCTCGGTCTTTGAGGGAGTATGTGCTGGTGGGGAGGACAAGCAGGGTGACCTGCATGCAGATGTTTCCTGAGACTATCTTCGAATGTCTGCATCCTTCACTGACAAGCCAGACCACAGCTGGCAAGGAGGGGAAATGAGCAAGTTCCTGCTCAACTCTGTAGATAGGGGACTAACAACAGAAAAAACATGTCAACGTTGAAGAAGTTTATTGTTTATTATTCAAACATGTGCATGTACATTTTTGTGCATGTAAACCAAACATGTCCACATAGGAGAAAGTATTTAAGGCAACTACCATCAGCAGCTTAATCCAGTTCTCTGGTGTCTCTGAGGGAACCTGCTGCGGCAGCAGACATGCTGCCGCATGCCGCAGCACGTAGGGGGCAGGGCCGGGGGCCAGGCTAGGGGACAGGGCCGGGGGCCAGGCTAGGGGGCAGGGCCAGGGGCCAGGCTAGGGGACAGGGCCAGGGGCCAGGCTAGGGGGCAGGGCCGGGGGCCAGGCTAGGGGGCAGGGCCGGGGGACAGGCTAGGGGGCAGGGCCAGGGGCCAGGCTAGGGGACAGGGCCAGGGGCCAGGCTAGGGGGCAGGGCCGGGGGCCAGGCTAGGGGGCAGGGCCGGGGGACAGGCTAGGGGGCAGGGCCGGGGGCCAGGCTAGGGGGCAGGGCCGGGGGACAGGCTAGGGGGCAGGGCCGGGGGACAGGCTAGGGGGCAGGGCCGGGGGACAGGCTAGGGGACAGGGCCGGGGGACAGGCTAGGGGACAGGGCCGGGGGCCAGGCTAGGGGGCAGGGCCGGGGGCCAGGCTAGGGGGCAGGGCCGGGGGCCAGGCTAGGGGACAGGGCCGGGGGCCAGGCTCGGGGCAGGGCCGGGGGCCAGGCTAGGGGGCAGGGCCGGGGGCCAGGCTAGGGGGCAGGGCCAGGGGCCAGGCTAGGGGACAGGGCCGGGGGCCAGGCTAGGGGGCAGGGCCGGGGGCCAGGCTAGGGGGCAGGGCCGGGGGCCAGGCTAGGGGACAGGGCCGGGGGCCAGGCTCGGGGCAGGGCCGGGGGCCAGGCTAGGGGGCAGGGCCGGGGGCCAGGCTAGGGGGCAGGGCCAGGGGCCAGGCTAGGGGACAGGGCCAGGGGCCAGGCTAGGGGGCAGGGCCGGGGGCCAGGCTAGGGGGCAGGGCCGGGGGACAGGCTAGGGGGCAGGGCCGGGGGCCAGGCTAGGGGGCAGGGCCGGGGGACAGGCTAGGGGGCAGGGCCGGGGGACAGGCTAGGGGACAGGGCCGGGGGACAGGCTAGGGGACAGGGCCGGGGGCCAGGCTAGGGGGCAGGGCCGGGGGCCAGGCTAGGGGGCAGGGCCGGGGGCCAGGCTAGGGGACAGGGCCAGGGGCCAGGCTCGGGGCAGGGCCGGGGGCCAGGCTCGGGGCAGGGCCGGGGGCCAGGCTAGGGGGCAGGGCCGGGGGCCAGGCTCGGGGCAGGGCCGGGGGCCAGGCTCGGGGCAGGGCCGGGGGCCAGGCTCGGGGCAGGGCCGGGGGCCAGGCTCGGGGCAGGGCCGGGGGCCAGGCTCGGGGCAGGGCCGGGGGCCAGGCTCGGGGCAGGGCCGGGGGCCAGGCTCGGGGCAGGGCCGGGGGCCAGGCTAGGGGGCAGGGCCGGGGGCCAGGCTAGGGGCAGGGCCGGGGGCCAGGCTAGGGGGCAGGGCCAGGGGCCAGGCTAGGGGGCAGGGCCGGGGGACAGGCTAGGGGACAGGGCCGGGGGCCAGGCTAGGGGGCAGGGCCGGGGGCCAGGCTAGGGGGCAGGGCCGGGTGCCAGGCTAGGGGGCAGGGCCGGGGGCCAGGCTAGGGGCAGGGCCGGGGGCCAGGCTAGGGGACAGGGCCAGGGGCCAGGCTCGGGGCAGGGCCGGGGGCCAGGCTCGGGGCAGGGCCGGGGGCCAGGCTAGGGGGCAGGGCCGGGGGCCAGGCTAGGGGGCAGGGCCGGGGGCCAGGCTAGGGGGCAGGGCCGGGGCCAATGCTAGGGGCAGGGCCGGGGGCCAGGCTAGGGGCAGGGCCGGGGGACAGGCTAGGGGACAGGGCCAGGGGCCAGGCTCGGGGCAGGGCCGGGGGCCAGGCTCGGGGCAGGGCCGGGGGCCAGGCTAGGGGGCAGGGCCGGGGGCCAGGCTAGGGGACAGGGCCAGGGGCCAGGCTCGGGGCAGGGCCGGGGGCCAGGCTCGGGGCAGGGCCGGGGGCCAGGCTAGGGGGCAGGGCCGGGGGCCAGGCTAGGGGGCAGGGCCGGGGGCCAGGCTAGGGGGCAGGGCCGGGGCCAATGCTAGGGGCAGGGCCGGGGGACAGGCATGGGGCAGGGCCGGGGGACAGGCTAGGGGACAGGGCCGGGGGCCAGGCTAGGGGGCAGGGCCGGGGGCCAGGCTAGGGGGCAGGGCCGGGGCCAATGCTAGGGGCAGGGCCGGGGGACAGGCTAGGGGACAGGGCCGGGGGACAGGCTAGGGGACAGGGCCGGGGGCCAGGCTCTCCTGGAAGCCCTTCACATCAGAAGGATGTGCTGAAGCGTGCCTTAAGAGTGTCTACCTTAAGGACTGGAACCTGCTTAATGCTGGAACCCTGCTGGAACCTCTGCTACCCAGACAGTCTACTGAAGAGTTAGGGTTAGTTACTGAGGAGTCCACTCTGCTGGACGTTTCCCTTAGTGTTCTGTACAGAAACCGAAGGGGAAGCTACCCTCATGTTGGAGATTTTGATTTAAAAAAAATATATACACATATACATTAGTTGCACAGCCAAACAGGGTTCAATAACCAACATTCTTGCCTTGCATTTAGGTGAGTGTCATGGGTACTGTTGAAAGCAACAACCTTCCTTGGCACCAATGATTAGCCTACAATTCAATTAATTTGTAACATAGGAGGAAAGTCATGGTTTAAAGGACGACAGGCCAACTGGAGGCTCTGTTAGGGAACAACACTGAACCAGAATGTGGGACCACCTCAGTCTGCCCCAGCTTCCTCATTCTCTCCCCACTTCTCCAATTGTGTATTTTGGGTACTTCTAGAGCACGGTCAACAACAGTCTATTTCAATGAATAGAAAATGTTAGCTGGCTGCTTTTTGTATGTCCGTTTTAATCCACTCCAGTTTAAATCTAACACAAAGCCAAGTACTATTTATCAGAAGCACAACAGCCAGTTAGTCTGCAGCATGCTAAGAGGTTCTGAAGTAGGAAGTTGAGAAATACAAGATGACTTAAAAACCTTTTATGGTAAATGAGGATTTAGAAGAGAGCTTTGGTGGGACAGTGTGTAGGTGTGCTAGTTTGATGATTAGCCTATACTCTTTTTTCTCTGATAAGTAACTAAAATAAAGGACAGCAGTCACAGCAATTGTGCAAACTAAATGCACTTGAAACTTTTGCCCCAGCGTTGGTCCAAGCAATGCTATACGTAGCCAATCATGATAACAGAACAGATAAAACAGAACTTGGTACTTGTTTGACGACACAAGACAAGACACTGGCAAAACCCCAAAGACTAATGTATTGATTTAGCCAAACAGTTGCGAGGCTGAGAGGTTCTTTCCTGCTTGAGTGGGATCCTAGCCTGGGTGACAGCTTGAGGTTAGGCCAGGGACTTTTAAGTCACTTTGTTTTCACTGAATTCAAACAACCACCCGATTAGAAAATGTGTCGAAATCTTGTAATATTGTCATTCAGTCGATTCACATAAAAATGACATTGGAAATGGACAGATCTGTCTAGTTAGACTCCTGTCAGCAAACATCGATGATTAACAACCCCACCCCCAAAAAAGGAGGGTTGTAGATCGTTAGGGTTAGGGTTAGATCGTGGTCTGTGTGTTAGGGTTAGATCGTGGTCTGTGTGTTGCCCACTGCATTGCTTTGTAGGGCAGGTATACTATTGATTTATGTTATTGGTGACGTGAGAATGGTGGCATTGCACATGGACCTACCTTCGGCAATTAGCTCTTCCACGGTGACCTGATATCGCCCGACAGCAAACACTTTCCCGAAGTAGTTACTGACTCCAGAGCTGGAGCCGGCCCCACCTCCAAGTCCCCCGCTTTCAGACTTAGGCATTCGCGAAAACTTCTTCATTCTTTCTTTCGAGACGGACTTAAAAATACAGTCCTTGAAGCTACAGATTATATCTATTTGATAATTCCAGTGTCCCCTATCTACTAATCCCTAATCCTTTTTTATCCTGCATACTCTGCGTCTGAGCTCTTCAGAAGACTCAAAGTTAGCTGGCTAGCTAGCTAGCTTTAATTTGAGCGGACTGTCATGACGAGGCGTCACTCACAATTGGATAATGTTGCCCAGCGTTCAGTCTGAGGACTAGAGAACAGATGTGGTTGCTGGTCGTCTTTAGGGGTCTAAATGTGATAACCAATGTCAATAACTCGGCTAACCTAGAACAGACGCTAACTAGCTGGCAAGCTAGCACGCATTCCTGCAAGCATGGGGTTGGACCCCGATTGTCGACAATACAGTCAGCCACCACAGGCAGCAAGCATTCTCAAGCGGCACAATAAAGCGTGTGACACCCTTGCGACCGGTGCTCCTAACACGTTCAGTGGCTTCGCAGTGGCTCAATGGCATATAATTTGTTCAGAGCGTTTCTTGACCGAAGAACACGTTCACCACGCTGCAACTTATGGTGTTCAGCTTCAGATGCAAGCGTTAGGTAGCTACCTTGCTAGCGTGCTGGCTAGCTGGCTTTTACTATCACTGACCGAAATAGCAAGCTTCAGCGTCGCAAATTCTGTCAACATCCGAGGGTAATTTCTACCCAGTTCACTTTATTTACGTGCAACCGCGACCGTTTGATTAATATTCGGTCACCTCGTGTCTTCTTCCTTCTCCTCACCGAACTCTCGTGACTCTTAGAACAAATAAGTGGGTGGTTTGTTATTGCCCAGACTGACAACCTAACCCAGGCGCTGTCCTTCCCTTCCTATTGTTATGATTGGTGTAAGGAGAGCGAACGCAGACAATGCTCTTCTCTGATGGGGTGGTGTGAATGACTGTCTATGCGTTTCACCTTCGGTATAGGAAGAACACAACCGCTTTAATTGTGTTATGCTAGTGTTTGGTCTCATCTTGTCGATTGATGCATACAATCAATTTGAAATCAAAAGTAAGGGCCTTATGAGTAAGAAACGTACCTTGTATGACATGACACGTATCATTCTGTCATAGTCGGTGCATCTCTTATTCCAAAATTTAAAAAAATGATTTATTCGATGTAGGTGTAATGTTGCAGTATGGTTTTGTGTTGTAGGTTGAGTTACTGTATGTGACCGTCAGTGGGGATTTTCCAAGTAATATTGGGGGAAGTGGCATATATAGCATGTGACAGTCATTGCACAACTAGTTATCCACACGTTTAACAGTTACACATAAAGGTTTGAATTTGCAAATTATTTTTGCCTCCTAGATGATGAAAAAACGAATCTCTTAACTATGGAGTTACACCAGTTAAACAAACTCAGACATTTTACACCAGCACTTAGTCAGGGACCCTCTGTCCTGCATATTCTAGATGTTTTCTTGCTCCGACACACCTGATAACAACCCTTTCATTTGAATAAAGGCGTGTTGGAGCTGGGGAACATCTAACCATGCAGGGCTGGGGTCTAGCATTGAGAAGGGCTGGACTAGATCACTGGACCAGACAAAGCACATGGCTAAAACCACGATTACATAAGAGATGGAGGATAGTCACATGACTATCTGCCTGGCGTCCTGGTGTAGCGAGCATAAGAGACGGAGGATAGTCACATGACTATCTGCCTGGCGTCCTGGTGTAGCGAGCATAAGAGACGGAGGACAGTCACATGACTATCTGCCTGCCGTCCTGGTGTAGCGAGGGGCTTGCTCACGTTGCTGCTCTCCAGACCTGCAGCCAGCTGTCGGTGTTTCTCCACAGGGCTGCTCCTCCACACACAATTTTGTGAACAAAGCTGTTTCAAACTGTTTCCTGGGTGGGATCCCTATTGTTTTACCAGTTACATTGTTGACTCCGTGGTCTTGATAAGAACGCCTAGAAAGATAGGAATCGCAATCTAGCATCTTCACTAAAGCAACCTTTTTACTCACCGAAATGTCATCTCTCTCCCCAAAACACAGACACACAAACGCACATACACACACACACACACACAGGTGGGAAGATAAATATGTTGTTTGGGAGTATTTGTTTTCTCTCCCACTCGTTGAAACAGAGAAGAACAAAGTCCAAGCAGGACAGTTATATTAAAAGATTTTGCTCCTACATGTTTCAGATGTTTTCTCTCGTTCTTCAAAATAATCTTTGTAACCTCCAGCCACCCTCAACACCAACAGGCAGCGTTTGTATTCCTGGAACCTCTTGCCCAAGTCTTACAGCATTAGGGACTCCAAGGTTGTGGAAAATGAGAAGCATTGAGAAGCATACTAACTTCCTTAATGGACTACAGGCCCGCCTCAGAGCCGGCCTGTGTCTTTTTCTCCAGCGAGGTAACAGATGCTAGCAGGCCAGCTCAGAGGCCTCACGATGCTGAGAGTTGAAACCAGGTTCTGTCTTTAGGTGAAAAACAGGGCTGAACACTCTTTATAACAGATCTGTGTGTAAATGAGGAATCCTAACCTCAGAGAGAAAAGGGGATCCTAACATCGAGGCAGTTGTATCAAGGAGACCAGTCACAGCCCCGAGTCCCGTTGGTCTGAAGAGACAACGTCCCCATCTGCTGGACACTATCAGACAGAGGAGCCAGGACACAGTGAGACAGGAATACTGAATACTGTGTTTACAAACAGAGAGAAGCTAGGAATGAACCACCTACAAAACACAAAGTAGCACATAGTTGGTGTTTTTATTATATAGGTTATGTATTTTTATTATATAGGTTATGTATTACGTCAACTTTCCAATGTTTGCCTGAACAACATAACTTACACAGTACATGTTTATTGCATGACTAAAAACATGCTTGACAAACTGTTAAGCAAACATCAACAACCTTCCTTTTCACTGATATTAAATTAAACTAATGTTTGCACTGTAAAGATTGTGTACCTCAACTGTACTTCTAACCACATATCTCGAGGAACCACGAGTTGAGGAGAAGCAGCTGAGAAGGTCCTATCATGCATCGTCTCTTCCAGAGGGTAAAGAATATGTTGTGCTTATTAAAGTTATGCATTGTGCTTATTAAAGTTATGAACTTAGAAGTGTGCTCAGGCTTAAACATTGGGTCTCACACTGGGTGTGGGAAGCAGGCTGTTCTTTGTGTCTGTATCTCTTCATTTTCAGAAACAACCTTGAAACCGGGTGGAGACGGCACCCGAGGAGGTGGGACGCGTAGGCAAGAACAACTCCCTGATGCACGAGAGAACAAGCTCAACCCTTTTTTAATACTTGTGTGTTTCAATTGCACTGTATAAATATATGCTGGGGAGGGACAGATAGCCAGTTGGACTTCGTGAACCAGCCCAAACTCTGTTGCGGGTAGGGAAACTTAGACAACCCCAGAGCTCTGTACTTGTTGATTTCCAACTGCTGCATTAAAGCTGATATTATCGGACCTCTGCGACTCCAGACCACTCTTTCTAGAACACAGATTTGTGTCATTGGATACCATCATTACATATTGGAATAGACACATAGAATAAGAATCCTTCAAGGGTCAGTACAGTCTTCTGATAGTTTCGATGGGTATGAGACTTTGAAGAGAGAAAATAAACTTTCTAACCTCCTTAAGTCTCGTGGCTCTTAAGTTAGCTGTTCTATCCTGACACCCTCAAACAGTTGTACCATTTATGTACATTCAAACTTTCATTATTTCCTATACTATCAACTGCATGTATATGCTTTAATTTTTAAAGAGTTTCATTTGAAAAGAAGTAGACAATGATAAGAAATATGAGTATTGATTTATTGAGTGTAGATGCAGTAGGAACTGTCAGTACTGTCCTAAAGACCAACAGAACAGTCCCTGAAGTCTCTCCCGGAGTGGAGTCAGTCGTCCCCGGAGTGGAGTCAGTCGTCCCCTCCACATATCTGCAGCAGACAGGCCCCCAGGTTGCCGGACAGGTCAGACTAGAGACGGAAGTAGGACAGGGAAGGGCTCAAAACCAGAGCCCACGTAGGCCACGCCCACACGCAGGCCACACCCACACATAGGCCACGCCCACACGTAGGCCACGCCCACATGTAGGCCACACCCACATACAGGCCACGCCCACACGTAGGCCATGCCCCCCACATCCTCCAGGATAACCTTCACCATGACCTCCCCACCTCCTCTCCTCACCTTGATGGCAGAGTGCAGGGAGTGCTGGTATTGCTTCTTGAACTCAGCCCTGATGTCCAGCAGGTCCACCTCCGAGCGGCTCACCATAATGCGGGTGAGTGTGGCCTCGTCGGTGCCCCCTCCCTGCAAGCACAGACACACTCAGACAACAGGCATGATCAACACAAACACACGTGGAAACACACATGGAGCCCCGGGTGCTCTCTTCTCAAGGGTGCTCTTGAACCCTCGGTCCCAGTCCAGGGTTCTCTTGTGGAACCCTGGGTCACATGATGAGACAGGCTGAGGTACCTTCATGCTCTGATGGAGAAGCTCAGCAAAGTATGCAGGGACACTCTTCACACACTTCACTGGTAAAAGAACACAAATAAACCCTTGTTAGCATCAGCGCTAACATCAGGAGGCGGCACCAATCCAGCATGTTGTTCCTGTCGTTTAACAACGCACTCTGTTAGCTGGCTAACTACGGCATCTAACAATAATAACCAAAATTGACCACCAGTACAGTGAAAAAACGGTGGTATCTGACGAGTGTGTTTAGTACCGATAGCCACCAGCAGGTCTTCCAGAGGTCCAGACATCTCCCCCTCGATGCTCTGCTGAAGAGTCTTCCCACTAAGGCTGTGGTACTCCACCAGCGCTGGCGAAGCAAAAGCACGTACCCACATCAAGTCATTCAGATATCAGAAGTCCTAAAGTCCTTACTTTAACGCAAGGGCATTTAACTGTTCAGTTTAGTTCAGGACAGAGGCGGGGGCGGGGCCTACTTTGTCTGAGTTGAGGAATGCTCCTCTGGCACAGGATCTCTACGAACTTGGCCTCATCCGTTCCCCACTTCTTCTCTCCAGCATTGTACAAAGCCTGGTGACGACAGATCCACAAACATCTCTCTTACTTCTCCATCAAGGTGTGATGTGTTCTCATGTTATGACAAGACTGACAGTTGATTGAGAGGTAAAAGATAACACTATGCTACCTTGGCATCTTCTTTTGCTTTCCCTGCATCCACCTGTGTGCTCTCGTCTCTCTTGCCCTGGCAAACAACAACACATTTACACAACAAGATATCTGATCATTTTACTGGCACCGACCGTATAGTTTGGATTCTGTATTTTCAAATTGACAGTCCAGACATTATTTGGCTTCTGCCAAAATTGAACTGGGTTCTAGTGTGGAGTCTAGCAGACATACTTGAGCAAGGAGGAGAATAGTGGTGCCAAATTCTTTTGTGGTTTCCTTCATAAGATCAAAAGTCAACTTCCTCTCTGTTTCTGTGGAAGATAACACACAGCACAGGGAATGGTCCATCCGTCTGAACATTCAGGCCTTATTGACTTATGGAGGGTAAAGAAAAGTGAGTTCAACTCTCAATGCTTACCTTTCAAATAGACATCGCAGAGCACTTTTATCTGTTGGTTGGACCTTGAAGAGAAGATTTCTATCAAGATGCTGTCATCGGTTCCAACTCCCTGTGAGAGGACAGTTGTCCAGTGAGCTGGGATGGTTTAGACCACTCGAACAACACAGGAAGTACATGACGAGGTGGCTCACCTCCATGGCTCTCCTGACTTCCTGACAGTCGTACAAGGCTGGGGGCGTGGCCAGGGCCACCAGCAGCTTTTCAAAGTGCCCGTGGGTGTCGCCTTTCACGTCCTGCACCAACGTCTGGTAGAAACATACATTTACATTTAGTCATTTAGCAGACGCTCTTATCCAGAGCGACTTACAGTAAGTACAGGGACATTCCCCCGAGGCAAGTAGGGTGAAGTGCCTTGCCCAAGGACACAACGTCAGTTGACATGACCGGGAATCGAACTGGAAACCTTCGGATTACGAGCCCGATTCCCTCACCGCTCAGCCACCTGACTCCCTACATAGGTCAGTAGGATGAGATGGTGTAGCTGTCCTCATAACATCAGAGAGAGAGAGCAGGAGACATATAGAGAGATAGAGAGAAGAGTGAAAGAGATACAGTGAGACAGATAGACAGTGAGACAGATAGACAGTGAAAGAGATAAAGAAAGTGAGAGAGAAATAGAGAAAGGGAGATAGATAGTGAGAGAGAGAGCTCTTACTTTGCCAGTGTCTTCCAGATAAGCTTTACAGATCACCTGACGCTGAGCATTAGTCCTGTGAGTTAGGATGTCAATCAGAGTCTCCTCTGTGGTGCCTGGGAAGGAGAGCCAAGGCTTGCTGGTTAGACAACACAGAGACTGCTAATGTGCCAGCTGATGATGGTGTTCACTGTTTTGAGGAGCTTGTTTGTCAACTCTCCAGAAGCCTAAATCATTCAAGACTTAAAAGCAGTTCATGAACATATACAGTCAATGAAAATTGTGCCGTCACCTAATCCCTTCATGGCCTTTTTAAGAGCCACAGCATCTTCTGTTGCATTGAAGTTAGCTTTGGGTTGGATGGTCCCTCTGTCCCCAGTCTGCACAGCAAATCAGTCTTTAGTATGCATCCACCTCATCACAACCGATCACAAAGCCCTTTAGCACTTCAACCCCACCACTAACAACAACAACAGTTGACATGATGGTAAGAAGTGTGTATCTCCTGTCCTATATAATAAGTCCAAGAAGGATCCATGCAGAACTATTTGGATCGATGAAGCCCCAGTCCTTAACCCGGTATAGGTGCTCTAGTAAAGTTGACTTACAACAGCAGCGAAAGAGTTGGGAGCGTACGTGACACAGCTCTCCAAATCATCTTGCAGTTGTTTTTCAGTGTTAAAACAAAGTGGCTGAACAAAAATAATCATGATGAAAAATTACATCAAAATGATTCATTAGGTATCCTTACCCATAAAGAAGCCATTTCGATAGTCGTTAGCGAAAACTAAAACAAAAACACAAAAAACGTAGCGTTGAAAACGCAACAGATGACACGTCCCATAGTGTCGGGAACCCTGAAATGATTAAATCTACTTAAGTAGACGTAGCGTAATACAAAACCAAAACTTAATTAAAATAGTTAACTGTTACAAAGATAAAATGTATGACTTTCAACAAGCGTCGTAAAATAAACTGATTATATCTGCCGGGTCTTACCTGATGATTTTCAATGCGACCTCTCGTGACTCACGAACACTTCAGCGCCACACCCTTGACCTGCTGTGAAGACATGCAGGATGTGACGTGCTTGAAAACTTACCTGAGTTACTGATCCTTCCTACATTCAAGGTAACGATGTGAACCTTAGAAAGTGAAAAATCACTAGGGAAGGCCCCAATTACTCATCATATTGGCCTAGCAATAGCTCATTTTAATGAGGTTAGCATAGTCTATTGACAAATGTGAGGTAATGCTAGTATACATCTCTGTGTTATTCCTCAAGACATTAACTTTTGTCCTAAAGATGCAGGGCTAGCATGAATCACTGCAGGTCAACTGTTACTCCGTTCTGAGTGTGGAGGCATGATAGACACCTTGGTAAACCTGAAAACTCTCATTCCCAAAATAACTGGAACAGTCACCTAATAAATAATAGAAATCCATTTTGACAGGACGTGTGGTTTTAATTTTTTTATTACTAAAAAGGCACCAAATACAGGTATCATGCTGACAGTATTGTAATTATTTCCGTAAAATGATAGCACCAAAACAATGCTATCTCCCCAACTTCCCACAGGGTTTTTTGATAGGCACAAAGTATTATGAACAGAGAGAGAGAGAGAAAACAACATGGAGTGATTCAGAACATTCAGTGCAGTGAGATGTTGGGTTTCAGAAATTAACCGTCAAACCAGTCATCTCACCTCAAGCACACTGTGTTGATCATTCAACAGACTATTGAGAAAACTGAAGATAAACCATACAGTTCACATAATACATGATATGAGGGTAATATTGGAAAATACACAATATAATGAAACATAACATAATAATGGAAACTATGTCAGTAAAAGAACACCGTTGATGTGGGACTGAACTGGTATGTACATGAGGAGAAAACACAACTGAGGAATTGTGTCTTTTGGCAGAATGTAGGCATATAACAGCAGACGAATATTGTAGAAAATACCACAATATATCCAGTATAGAGTTACAGCATTGTAGAGTGAGTGGGTTAGATACATTGCACTACCTCCAGTAGTACTCAAAAGTGCAGTTAATCAAAATGCTTGTTTTTCTCATCATGGTTAGCCAACAATAATAATGTTTCCTAGAGTCAAATTGGACACCCTTGAACAATACTTTGGATGATCTGTTTGGGTATTTGAAATGCATGAAAGATAAAATACTGCATGGCACTCTTTTGGGCAGCTTTTGTTATTCATGGTCAGCGTCAAGTAAAACTTGTACTACAATACATTGTAACATATGTTTAAAAAATACATAAGGCTTCAAGAACATAACTGCATATGAGGAGGGATTATGGTGGAATTGCACTTGAATGGGTTTCCTTTTCCACCCCATTAACCCACACAGACTTAATACTTTCAAAGTGGTTCATTATTGTTGGCACTCAAATGAAATACGCTGAGAAACTGAACCATTCATCAAAAAACGATCTGGAGCCAAAGTGCCTGAGCTACCGAGGACAAGTCGAAGAACAAAACACTTCTGCTGACTTGAATAAATTGTTGTCGGATGGCAAAGTGGGAAAAAAGCTTGTAGAACCTAACTTCACAAGATGGTGGGGCTTGGTGTTTGATAGTGGATTGTCTTGATTCCTGAGGTAGCTCAGTTGTGAAATTATTCTGATGCTGCATAGCTCGGACACTTTCCCTTTTTAATCTTGTATAAAAATACATTAACAAAGAATTCCATAATAACAAACAATGCTTTAGAAAATACAATTTCCTCGTTTTCACTTAAGATCCTCTTCCTCCGTTCTCGGCAGGTGTTACAAGGGTTGGATCAGACTTCAGTGCCATCGTTCAAGTTGTTCTGGAGTTTGACCTCCAGGTTTACCTGCTTGATCTTGACCCCAGCGTTGACCTTTCCGCTGATGTCCTGGGTCCGGTTCAGGATATTGATGTTGCGCACCGTGCAGTGCTTGGTGCTGAAGTTCTTCTCCAGGCACTTCTCCAGGCACACCTCCACCTTGGTGTTGAGGGGGTACTCCTCCGCCATCTTGGGAGCACTCTTCTTCTTCCTCCCGGACCGCCGGCACTTCCTGAACAGCAAGCAGAAGGCCAGCAGCACCAGCACCAGCAGGGTCACCGCGGCGATGCCCCCGCCCACAGAGCTGCCCAGTTGGGGGTTAAAGGTCGCGGAGGCCTCCACCTCCAGCCTGAGGGTCTTCATGTTGGTGCCATTCTTCACTTGGTCGCCTTCGTTGTCGTAGATGAGTGACTCGTCCAGCGTCAGCCGCCCGCTGCGGTCCACCAGGTCGCGGCGAGGGCGGCCGTTGCCGTGGGCACCAGTGTTGCCATGGGCACGGGCCAGCTGGTAGCTAAGCGAACGCTGGATCCGGGGACCAGATATAGACTCCGGCCCGATGACATAGATCACCTGCAGGTACCACTGATGCCCCGCCTCCACCTGTCAATCACCACAAGGAACACTTGGTGATTGGTTGAAACTTTACGACTTCATCACATCAACAGAAATATGGATGAAATATTAATCATTGGCCAAACCTTCAACTGTGGGTATAAGGGGGCAAACATCTGCCGCATATAGGAAAGATAGTTCATTACAACCAGCTGTGTGCTAGTGCTGCTCTTCCTGCCTGCTGACTGGGCTACAAACCTTGTACAGGGCATCCACCTTCAGGGTGAAGCCGTCCACACCTGGCATGCCTGTCATGGCCTGCAGGTCGGGAACATCCGACGCAAAGTTGGCCTCGAAGGGCACGTCGTGGAAATACCTGTCACACACGTCTGGCTGCTTGCGATCCTGTGGAGGCAAAACTCAAGTGACCACCACATCCCCACAGCAGCAACACCCTCTGTACATGCAGGAGCACAGCCAGGTCTGCTAACAACTAGAACCCTAACCCAACCCTAACCCAACCCCACCCTAACGACATACTCAACTACAAAACAACAGAAGCACATCTGTGTCTTCATTGGAGCTCCACCTATTAGAATCCTCTCTTGTACCTGATCTACTATACCTGCTCTCTTATACCTGCTCTCTTATAGCTGCTCTCCTATATCTGCTCTCTTATACCTGCTCTCTTATAGCTGCTCTCCTATACCTGCTCTCTTATACCTGCTCTCTTATACCTGCTCTCTTATAGCTGCTCTCCTATATCTGCTCTCTTATACCTGCTCTCTTATAGCTGCTCTCCTATACCTGCTCTCTTATACCTGCTCTCTTATACCTGCTCTCCTATATCTGCTCTCTTATACCTGCTCTCTTATACCTGCTCTCTTATACCTGCTCTCTTATACCTGCTCTCTTATACCTGCTCTCTTATACCTGCCCCACAGGAGCCTGGAACCAGTACAACCTGGAACTGGTGGACGGGCTGTCATGGCAGATGACATACCACGGTTTAAGATGCAGCTCTTATCAAACCATGGGGACACTACACCAGGATACTTGGATCTAGAACATTCTAGAGATCCTTCTACCTCTTTACACCAAGAACCAGGCTTGCTGTGTTAGGCCTCATCATGTAACACCAGACTACTGGTCAACAGGAGGGTTTGTTGGTATTCACATCCTCATGAGGGGGTTTGATTCGTCCCTGAGGGTGGAAGCAGCTCTGTTGTGTTGTGTGAGAGCGAGAGAGCATCTTTACCAGCAGCAGGAACCTGTGTTTGAGGTGCTTGTTGGGTTGGATGCAGCCGTACTGAGGCCCCTCGTTGTACAGGGTTCCTGTGGGGTCGAAGAACGGGACGTATCCATCTCGGCCCGTACACAGGTACACCTTCTCCAGCTGCAGCTTGTAGGCTGCGTTCAGGTTCTGCTCCGGGTTCCACAGCACCCTGCCGTACAGGGTCTGACCTGAGGGGGCAGCAGAGGGAGACATCGCAACCATGACGACTGATGCTTCTCTGCCAGCTCACTAGAACCTTACCCTTAAAGCACTTTATTATAAACTTGTCACTCAGACTGTAACAAACATTGAAAGGGACAACTGACTTTTGTTCAAGTTTGAAATCATCCCTAGCAGGCGTGTAGTTCCTCCCTACCCATGGAGAAGGCCCCCTTGTAGTCCATCTCAGCCATGGACACGTCTGCTGAGGCTGGGTCCAGCATGAAGATCTTCTCGTTGTTGCACAGCTGGAACTCTGTGTTGAGGGAGTAGACCACGGGGACCGGGCGGTTGGTCTGCTGGAAGGCGATGGGCACCAGGAACCTTTAAACCGGGAGAGACACGTCAGGGGACACTTTATGATGATGCACAACATCGAAGCCCAAGGCAGTTGATAAAAAATACATTTAGTGCACTTTATTCACTTCCCTTGAATGGGAAGAGGCAGTTTATCAAGGTGTGTGTGTGTGGGTGTTTTGCATTAAGGTGTGTGTGTGTGTGTTTTGCATTAAGGTGTGTGTTTTGCATTAAGGTGTGTGTTTTGCATTAAGGTGTGTTTTTTGTGACAGAGAGCCTGGTGGTGTGTGTGGAGGCGTACTTCTCCGGGGCGTGGGCGGTGCAGGACAGGGGCTTGTCCCCCGGGTCCAGCCAGGGCTGGGTGGGCTGGGCCGTGCAGGGGATCAGGAACATGGTGTACTCCCCAGAGTAGTCCTTCCTGGAACACACATCACACGTCAGGGAGCACCCCACACTGACATGACAGATTTTACATTTGGAATAAGAGAGGGATGCACACAACAAGTGAAGGTTAAATGTCCAATGTTTCACAGCCTCCTCTTTTCAGAGAGTGTAGATTGGTGAGGGAATTACGCAGAATAGCAAGACTCAGAACTGTATGTATCGGGAGTCAGATGGCTGAGCGGTGAGGGAGTCGGGCTAGTAATCAGAAGGTTGCCAGTTCGATTCCCGGCCGTGCCAAATGACGTTGTGTCCTTGGGCAAGGCACTTCACCCTACTTGCCTCGGGGGAATGTCCCTGTACTTACTGTAAGTCGCTCTGGATAAGAGCGTCTGCTAAATGACTAAATGTAAATGTCTCTGACACCAGGTGCAGCTACAAATTCCAAGTCCTGATCGACATGCGCTATTTGAGCCGTAATGAAGCCCAGCACTTTCAGCCCTCTTATTCTCTATGGTCATGGCTGCAACTGAGTGTCCTCCGCAGCGCTACCTGCTGTACGAGCTGGTAGCCCTCCACAGCTGGTACGGAGAGTCAAAGGACTGGGCGCTCCACAGAAGCTGCAGGTGGAACTCTACCCCCCCCAGGTGGTCTGGAGCCAGCAGCTGGGACTTGTGCCCCGGCAGGGTGTGGTGCTCTGGGACGAACTGACCTGGGGATTAGATGTACAGTATATATATTTAATAATATATAATACATGCTAACATATGCAGTGTAAGATGCTGTACCAACCTTTTCACAATACAGTCAGAGACTGTATAGAGCACAAACAGTGTTGTGCAGACTATAAACCAGGGGTACTCAATAGGCGGACCGCTGTCCGGATCCGGACCCAGATGCAATGGAATTTGGACCGAAGCCAAAATCAACATTCTAATTTAGTCATGATCCAAGCAAGTTTTCTGTTTGTTCATAATGGGCCACAATACTGAGGACTCACCTCTGAATTTGGCGTGGGTCTTGAATTCTATCACCAGTCGGCCATCTTCCTTGATGTAGATCCTGATGATCTGCAGCCTGGCTGAGAGCACGCTGTCTGTCTGGATGCCTGTGGGAGGAGAGCACACAGCTGGTACCACAGCTCTCTGACAGAGGGACAGTTAGGGTCAGGGTTATGGTTAGAGGGCGGGTGTTGTGTAGAAGGGGGGTCAGGGTTATGGGTAGAGGGCGGGTGTTGTGTAGAGGGGGGGTCAGGGTTATGGTTAGAGGGCGGGTGTTGTGTAGAGGGGGGGTCAGGGTTATGGGTAGAGGAGGGGTGTTGTGTAGAGGGGGGGGGTCAGGGTTATGGTTAGAGGAGGGGTGTTGTGTAGAGGGGGGGTCAGGGTTATGGGTAGAGGAGGGGTGTTGTGTAGAGGGGGGGTCAGGGTTATGGTTAGAGGAGGGGTGTTGTGTAGAGGGGGGGTCAGGGTTATGGGTAGAGGGCGGGTGTTGTGTAGAGGGGGGGTCAGGGTTATGGGTAGAGGAGGGGTGTTGTGTAGAGGGGGGGTCAGGGTTATGGGTAGAGGACGGGTGTTGTGTAGAGGGGGGGTCAGGGTTATGGGTAGAGGAGGGGTGTTGTGTAGAGGGGGGGTCAGGGTTAGAGGGCGGGTGTTGTGTAGAAGGGGGGTCAGGGTTAGAGGAGGGGTGTTGTGTAGAGGGGGGTTCAGGGTTAGAGGAGGGGTGTTGTGTAGAGGGGGGTCAGGGTTAGAGGAGGGGTGTTGTGTAGAGGGGGGGTCAGGGTTATGGGTAGAGGAGGGGTGTTGTGTAGAGGGGGGGTCAGGGTTAGAGGGCGGGTGTTGTGTAGAAGGGGGGTCAGGGTTAGAGGAGGGGTGTTGCGTAGAGGGGGGTTCAGGGTTAGAGGAGGGGTGTTGTGTAGAGGGGGGTCAGGGTTAGAGGAGGGGTGTTGTGTAGAGGGGGGGTCAGGGTTATGGGTAGAGGGCGGGTGTTGTGTAGAGGGGGGGTCAGGGTTATGGGTAGAGGGCGGGTGTTGTGTAGAGGGGGGGTCAGGGTTATGGGTAGAGGAGGGGTGTTGTGTAGAGGGGGGGTCAGGGTTATGGGTAGAGGAGGGGTGTTGTGTAGAGGGGGGGTCAGGGTTATGGGTAGAGGAGGGGTGTTGTGTAGAGGGGGGGTCAGGGTTAGAGGGCGGGTGTTGTGTAGAAGGGGGGTCAGGGTTAGAGGAGGGGTGTTGTGTAGAGGGGGGTTCAGGGTTAGAGGAGGGGTGTTGTGTAGAGGGGGGTCAGGGTTAGAGGAGGGGTGTTGTGTAGAGGGGGGGTCAGGGTTATGGGTAGAGGAGGGGTGTTGTGTAGAGGGGGGGTCAGGGTTAGAGGGCGGGTGTTGTGTAGAAGGGGGGTCAGGGTTAGAGGAGGGGTGTTGTGTAGAGGGGGGTTCAGGGTTAGAGGAGGGGTGTTGTGTAGAGGGGGGTCAGGGTTAGAGGAGGGGTGTTGTGTAGAGGGCTGGTTAGGGTTAGGGTTGTGGTGAGACTGACCGGTCCTCCAGAGCACGGTGTCGTAGAAGAAGGAGAATTCCATCTCTGTGTGGTGCTCCAGGGAGGCCCAGCCCCGCGGCGCCGTCACGTAGATGTAGGACACGTGCAGCGGAACCTGCACCGTCAGGAAGGACTGGGCTGAGTCACGCACCTGAAAAACACAGCAACATACACCTTATACACATTCTTATATACAGTCAGATATACATCTGCTAAACACAAAATTGAAACATGACACAGGCCAGGACAGTGCAGTGTGCTCTCTCCACCACTAGAGGGCGCTGAGTACCTGGAAGTCGGCTGTGACGGACCCTCCGCAGACGTCGATGAGCTCAGTCATGTCGTAGTAGGCGTCGAATGTCCAGATGCAGTTCTTCAGGTTGAGGTGCTTGTACAGCTGAAGGCTCCGGGGCTCACGCACGCTGGGGTTGAACTGGTACGGCCGGTCATAACCGGGGCCCAGAGAGATGCTGTCGAACGACACGTCATCCAGGAAACCCGCTTCTACGGTACACAGGGGGAAATGAGCTGGTTTTGTTTTGAGGATGACTTGGGTATCACTGTTGATCAATGGATTTGGAGATGATAATCCACTAACTCAGATGACTGTCGTGTGTGTGTGTGGTTGAGGTGTATTCCAGTAGTTCTGTGTGTGTGCTGCTGGTCCCATGCTCACCAGAGATCCCCTGCAGGTCTTTGAGGGTGACCAGATTGGAGCAGACGTGCTGCTGCCTGTAGATGGACTCAGACAGCAGGAAGTGCAGGTTGTGGAGGGGCATGGTGGACACTAGGGGCAGCATGCCGTCCTGGTGGGGGATCTGCACAGAGATGTGGATCCTGCAGAGGAAGAGAGCACCAGCTGCTTCACACCACACAGTCTGGCCAAATGTAGGAGACTCTGAAAGATTATTCAGTGCAGAGCCATTCTAGTCACCGTGCCAGCACCATGCTAGCACCATGCTAGCACCATGCTAGCACCATGCTAGCACCATGCTAGCACCATGCCAGCACCATGCCAGCACCATGCCAGCAGGCCCTGTCCTCACCGGTTGGGGTGCTCCTTGTGCTTCACGTCCAGGTACTTGAGCGTGGCGATGAAGGACTGGGCCTGGAAGCCGCGAGCAGTCCCAGTGGTGACGGGGGTGTGGCAGATGGAGCCGTCGGTGCCGATGGTGGCGATGTTGCTCCTCAGCGGGGTGCCCAGGTGCCCCGCCCGGTCCCGCGCCTGCGCCACGCAGCGCACATGGAAGCGGCGGCTGAAGTAGATGCTGTCCAGCACCTGGGGACACCGGCGCACAGCAGTGTGTTACACAGTCTACGATATGGAGGCAGACTCACACACTACATTTTACATTTAGTCATTTAGCAGACGCTCTTATCCAGAGCGACTTACAGTAAGTACAGGGACATTCCCCCGAGGCAAGTAGGGTGAAGTGCCTTGCCCAAGGACACAACGTCAGTTGGCATGACCGGGAATCGAACTGGCAACCTTCGGATTACTAGCCCGATTCCCTCACCGCTCAGCCACCTGACTCCACACTAGCCGTGTCAAGATACACACACACACTCACACACACACACACACCATGTGATTGACGCTGGTGAAAGGTGTGTTGTCGGTGACGGTCTCGAAGGGGGAGCGGGCCCCGCTGGCGTCGGTGGGCGCGGCCACCTCCCAGCTGAAGTGGACGGAGGTCTGGTTGATCCCGGCCTCCTCACAGCGCTGCCGGGTCACCGGGAACCCGGGGTAGTGGGGGTCGCAGGGCGTCACACACACCAGAGGGTACCCCGGGGAAGCAGTCCTCTTACTGCCCTCCTTGGTGACGCTGACGCCCTCCTGGACGCTGTCATAGTCAGCGAGGGAGACCACCTGGGGAAGGGAGGGAAGATAAGCAGAGTGTGGGAAAAGAGAGGGAGTAAAAGAATGATGGAGAGAAAAAGAGATGTAAAGAAGGCGGGAGAAAGAGAGAGACATGTTGTCAGTACTCCTCCTTCACTCAGATCAGCTGGCAAGAAAGAGTTTCTTATGTTGGGGGATTTCTGTACCAGAAACAAAGTTGGCCCTCAAAGTCATGTAGGTCACTACATTGTGCATGTATAATTTTTTTTATTCATAACTCTATTTTTAAAAGGCTGCACCTACAATAGCTTCCATCTATCATCATCATTCATCACACCAGATTCCCCATGGTTTCAACCCTAGGTTTTTCGTCCCCATTCTTGTGGAACAATTTTCAGACCTCAAGATCAGATGTATATGATGCCCTGGGGTCAGTTTAGGCAGCTGAACAAGAATGTTTACTAATGAATGTGGGAGGGAGCATTTGTAGTGTCATTATCCAGAACGGCAGATGTTCTGACAGGATGTGCCCTCGAACTGTAAGCACACTATAAATACAGGCTAATGATGTTGTGCAGCAGAACTGGAAAGAAAGTTCAGGTGTATTTATATCTGTGTTAAATATCTGCATCTGTCAAAGTGTAAAACTCACGATGGGCGTCGCCGGGAGGATGAGACTGCCTGCAGCCTCCTGGTCCAGGATGGTGACCGTTGCCGTGGTGATCTCTCCAAGCACCGCCTCCACAGGGTCATCGGGCCCCAGGACCAATGAGAAGGACTCGTGCCACTCCCGGTCCTCATTGGACAGAATCTCCACCTTGAACAGGATGTGGTCCATTCCTGAACAACAATATTAAGATTTGAAAAGGAGATAATATCATCCATGAACAAAACTAGAGACTAGCCAAGCCAGAGACTAGCCAAGCCAGAGACTAGCCAAGCCAGAGACTAGCCAAGCCCCTGAAGCTGGCTGTCTCAGGACCAACAACCCTATCTCCCGACAGAGGCTCAGGCAGACCCAGGCAGAGTCCAGGTACTGACCCGGCGTGAACTTCAGCACGCGGCTCTTGGGGTTGTAGTCGATGCCTGACTGTGCGGAGCCGTCCCTAGTGCTGCAGCGCACCTTGGAGGTGCGGTCTTGGTCTCCCCGCCGGAACACCTTGATGCTGAGTACCTCCACGCCATCCGGCCCAGGGGGCTCACGCACCTGGTAGGACGCCTGCTCAAACTGGACGGTGGGCGCTGGGGGCAGGAGGGGACAGCATGGTTTAAACACGTGGTCACTTTACACTGACCGTTCCTCCTGCTGCACTTTCTATTTGCACGTTGCTTTGGATAAAAGCTTTGCTGAATGAATGAAACTAAAGAGTTGTTTAGTCTTCCATCAAAGCGTGACAGAGCGTGAGCTCACCGTCCTCGTCGTTGGTGATGGTCACCGTGACAACATCGCTAACGCCCACCATGGCGCCAGTCCAGTGGTCTCCCAGTGGCGTCCCAAGATGCACCTGGAACTCCTCCTCGGGCTCGAAGACAGAGTCATCGTTGATGTGGACAGTGCAGTTCTTCACCTGCGGGGAGCACACACATGGTTCTGCTCTACGCTCCACACTCGTACATCATTTACAGGATCTTCACAGACATAAAACACCCTCATAAAAAGTCTGCTTTTCTGTCTGAAAACCTTGTCTGATCTTTAAAATACTAGCCGATAAAAACCCCTTCTATCATTCAAGCCACTGTGTTATTTTTTCATTTCTTCAAGTGGTGCTGACCTGACATGCCAGCAATTTAATAACAAGTGTCTCCATATAAATCCCCTCAAATAAAGTACTTTCATAAATGTTTATAGCCCGTATATCCATCTCTCGTTCCCCCGCCCACCTTCTCCCCCTTCAGGAAGGTGATGCGAGACTCGTCAGCGTTCCTCCTCTCCTGGAAGTCGTCCATCACCATGGCGGAGGAGGTGCGTGTGAAGCAGCGCACGGAGGAGGTGACGGCCAGGTCCCCGGAGCGCAGGACGGGGATGTGCAGCACGCTGTCCCTCTCCTTCACCACGTACGACGTCTTCTCAAACTGCATGCTGGGAACTGAGGGGCGGAGTCAGTGGTTTGAATGACATCCTCCATACCCATGACCACTGTGTTTCGGATGAAATGTGTATTATTATTGTTCATGTACATACTGTCCTGGAAGGACCTGGAAGGTGTGTGTTATTACAGTGGGGTAACGTACTGTCCTGGAAGGAGTGTGTTATCACAGTGGGGTAACGTACTGTCCTGGAAGGAGTCTGTGATGACGACGTCAGCCTGTGACGGCTCCAGCAGCACGGCGCCCTGTGGAGAGCTGAGGAACACGATGAAGGACTCTGAGCCCTCGATGGCCGGGCTCTGGATGTCGTCCACGATGGTGAGGCTGCACGTCTGACAGGAATAGGAGGAGGACCTGAACGCTGCTGCTTATATTCATCTACATATCTATATCTCTATGTCTACAGGTATACCATAGTTACACATATCCAGGCCCAGAAAAGGGTCGATTTTAAAGCCACAGTAACTTCTACGTTCTACGTATTACTGCTAAAAAAACAAAAAATGATTTCAAGTTGAAAGAAATAGATGAATATAATGTATATGTGAGCAGTGTTGTACCTCCTGTGTTGTGCCGGGTCTGAACTCCACCTTCTTGGAGCTGGGGATGTAGTCGACCCCGGGGGTGGCAGAAGGGGGGCTGGAGGGGCGCGTGGCACACCACACCGACGCCAGCGAGGAGACGTCGCTGCCCTGACGCAGCACCGGGATCTCGATGGTGCCTGGAGGAGGGGAGGGAGAGAGAGAGAGAGAGAGAGAGAGAGAGAGAGAGAGAGAGAGAGAGAGAGAGAGAGAGAGAGAGAGAGAGAGAGAGAGAGAGAGGAACATCTGTTCACACAGCGGAAACACTCTCTACACACCTCTGAAAGTGTTAAACATTCACTGTCTGTTACACACATTTGAATCGGTTAGGGCATGACTTGAACAATCATATTTTTAGGAAACTAAGCATAGTTAGGTGATTCAGAAAGATGACGGAAAAATCTCGGGAGAAGCACAGTGACTGACACTGAAAGAGGTTTGACAAGACAAAATGGGTCCCATAAAGGATCTAAAATGACATCCTTTAAAATCCTCCTCCTCCTCCCAGCTCTTACCGGCATCCTCGCTGAACGTGAATGTGGCGTTGCCGAGGGAGACGGTGGAGGCGTCGTTGGGCCCGTCGATGACCACCGTGGCCACGGTGATGTCGCCCATGCGGGTGTTGTCGGAGGCGTCTGCCAGCACGAGCTCAAACTCCTCTGAGAGCTCGTACTCGCTGTCGTCCACCAGCCGCACGTCGCAGGTGGACATGCTGATGCCGGGGCCGAAGATGAGGCGGCTGTCCCGGGTCATGCCGCGGGTCTGGAAGTCGGAGCCAGACTCCAGGCCCTGCAGGCTGCTGCCCTGGGCAGACTGACCCACCGTGTAGCACAGAGCCGACACCGTGCTGGACGTGTCACCTGGGGAAGGGGGGGGGGGGGGGCATTAGTGTGTAAAACGCACTAATGCCCCCCCCCTCCTGCTAGAAGGGGAACACTGTCCTGCTAGAAGGGGAACACTGTCCTGCTAGAAGGGG
Organism: Osmerus eperlanus; assembly: GCF_963692335.1. NCBI lineage: Eukaryota > Metazoa > Chordata > Actinopteri > Osmeriformes > Osmeridae > Osmerus > Osmerus eperlanus. The sequence continues at coordinate 10,348,087 of NC_085042.1, read as the reverse complement.
AACACTGTCCTGCTAGAAGGGGAACACTGTCCTGCTAGAAGGGGAACACTGTCCTGCTAGAAGGGGAACACTGTCCTGCTAGAAGGGGAACACTGTCCTGCTAGAAGGGGAACACTGTCCTGCTAGAAGGGGAACACTGTCCTGCTAGAAGGGGAACACTGTCCTGCTAGAAGGGGAACACTGTCCTGCTAGAAGGGGAACACTGTCCTGCTAGAAGGGGAACACTGTCCTGCTAGAAGGGGAAGGTTGTGACCCCTGACCTGTCCTCTCCACAGGGACGTGGATGAAGCCAGAGCTCTCGTTGGCGTGGAAGGTCTTCTTGTGGAACTGCAGCGTGGGCTCGTCCTCTGTGTCGTTGATGAGGACGCTGGCACGCGTCACCTGACCCAGCAGTGCGTACGCAGGCAAGCTCAGCTCCACCTGGAAGCTCTCCACGCCCTCGAACACCTGGTCGTCATTGATGATGATGGTGCACACCTTGGTGTCCTCACGCTCATCAAACTGCACCTGCGGGTGCAGGCAGAGGAATGAGGCTGAAACAGTCTTTATAACTAGAGCGTTCAGGCTGGTGTGTGTAGTTCAGAGCTGGTGTGTGTAGTTCAGAGCTGGTGTGTGTAGTTCAGAGCTGGTGTGTGTAGCGGAGGCGTACCTGCCCAGCATACTCTACGTAGTCCAGCTGTCCGGGCCGGGCTCCCAGGCCTGTGGTGGCGCTGCCCTGCTCCGTACGGCACAGCACGATGGCGTACTGGTTCAGGTTCCCTGTCCGCTTCACCGTCACCGCCACCGTGCCGGCCTTCTCACTCACGTTGTAGCTGAGACACACAGGAGCACAGCATGTCACTCACGTCTAGACAACACGGATGTTTACTGAGACTGAATTCATACAATTGTGTTAATTGTTAATACAACGCTCAACTTCAGTTGACATTTGTTTTTATTTCTGGGTATTTTAATGTATATGAAGCTAACCTTTGATACATTAATCACATAGCCTCTAGTACCCAAACATGTATGTAACGTGTGCAGACACATGTATGTAACGTGTGCAGACACATGTATGTAACGTGTGCAGACACATGTATGTAACGTGTGCAGACACAGCTGGAACACGTGAGGCGTGGTGACGTCTCACCTCTTGTGCTGGAAGCTGATGAGGGACCACTGGATGTGAAACACGTTGTCTTGGACCACGTTGGGCTTGCTGTCCTTCACCAGGAACCTGAACAGGTCCATGGTCTCCTGGGAGCCCTGCTGACGCAGCACGTAGCGCACCAGGCCCAGGTTGATGTCGGCTGGGAGACGAGGGACACGTTAGAACAACAACCTTGAGGATTCAGGGGGATTCAGGGGGACTCAGGGGGACTCAGGGGGACTCAGGGGGATTCAGGGGGACTCAGGGGGATTCAGGGGGACTCAGGGGGACTCAGGGGGACTCAGGGGGACTCAGGGGGACTCAGGGGGATTCAGGGGGATTCAGGAGGATTCAGGGGGACTCAGGGGGACTCAGGGGGACTCAGGGGGATTCAGGGGGATTCAGGGGGACTCAGGGGGACTCAGGGGGATTCAGGGGGTTTTAGGGGGATTCAGGGTTTGTCGTATGAATGTAGTTGAGACGGCAGGTGTGGGGAGATAAGCTGCTCTAACTGCTTTTCCTTCCAGTCCCACTAGTGTTTGGTAACCAGTGTTGGGTACCAAGTGTTGGGTACCTTGAGTGAAGGTGGAGATGGGGGCGCCAGGTTTGAGCTTGCTCTCCAGGAAGCCATGTTTGGGCTCGGTGGTGACCTGGTACACCAGCTGGCCATCCTCCGTGTCTGGGTCCATGGTCAGCAGCTCCTTCTTGGAGATCAGATTGGTGGCCTGCACAGTACACACACACAAACACATACATTACTGAAAAAAGCAACAAAATAAAGAAAATAGCATTCTGTAATGTGAACATTGTTAATATTTCATGATTTTCCAACCAGTCACCTTGTTGTCCATGTACTCCAGCCACTGCAGGCCCAGGTTGGTAACGATACGAGGGGTGCCATCGTCAACGGGAAGAATCTCAATCTTAAACTTCTGAGGAGCAGCTGTCATGACCTACAGAAGGACATTACACAGGGTTAGGGTTAGACACCATTGGGAAAGTAAATTTCCCAATCTGCAAACAAACAATTTACGTTTTTTCACTATGTTCAAAACCCAATCTTTGCTGTATTTTCTAAAGAGAAAATGTTGTCAACAAAAGTTACAGTCTACTGAGGAACTCACAGATGTGCTGTCAAATTCTAATTTCAAACAGAAGTATAAAACAGCAAAAGAAACAGGAAAGAGGCGTACACACACCTACACACACCCACACAGACACACAGACCCACACACCTATACACCCCCACACACACCCCTACACACACACACCCACACACACCTACACAGACACACACCTACACACACACCCACACACACACAGGTCACCTCCTTCCCATCCTCCTCCACCATGAAGAAGTCGTTGGTGCCGTCGGCCACAGTGAAGCTGAAGTGGTCCTTGAGGGAGTTGCTGCCGTCGTGGTTGTAGCTGACGCGGTTCTGGTACACGTCCTCCATGGAGAAGCTGCTGGTCTGCCTGTAGTGCTGCCCGCTGCTGGTCCGCTCGATGGTGCCGTGGCGCGGGGCCTGGACCACCATGAAGATGATAGAGTCCTCCTGGAGAGGGGGAAGAGGAGGAGGAGGAGGAGAGATACTGAGTAAAAACACATTTGAGTGAAAGAGTTCAAAACAGGGAAGAAAGTGATTCAGACGAGACTGAAGATGAGGTAAACAGTTGTGATTTTATTTTGGAAAATGAAGGGCGCTCAAAGGTTCTGTGAGATAACATAAAAAATGTCTTCTGAGGATTTCTAAGTGTGGAACCTTGTCTTTTATGTATCTAGCATCAGCTCAAGTAGCTACACTGATTAAATATTGAATACAAGAGCCAAAAGAAAACTGCCCTAGGGTTAGGGTTAGTACTGTGCTGCACTTTAATGGTAAGTACACCACAAACATGATTGACATGATTACACAGGAGGCAGACTAGTGTGTAGTATGTGTGTCTGTCCTAGTGTGTAGTATGTGTGTCTGTCCTAGTGTGTAGTATGTGTGTCTGTCCTAGTGTGTAGTATGTGTGACCGCCTCCCTCACCTCTGTGTCTGCGTCTGTGGCCTTCAGCTCAAACTCTGTGATGGTCTTCCTCACGCCCTCCTGCACCCTCATCCCCGGGATGTGCAGCAGTGGCAGGGAGTCGTCCACCGGACGCAGCGTGATGGAGAACGTCTGGGACACCTGAGCACCAGAAGACACTGTCACGACTCATCTAGTAACATCACGGTATCAGGGATCCAGTATAGCTACAGGTTAGGGTTAGTATAGGGTTAGGGTTAATAGAGTTAAGGTTATTAGGGTTAGGTGTGGTATAGGGTTAAGGTTAGGTACCTCGTTGACTCCGTCCGACACGGTGAAGGAGAACTCATCGGCGTGCTTCTCCTCTTCACTGGTGTGAACGTACTGGACCCCTCGAGACGCCAGGTCAGCCTGCGTGAAACTGCTGATGCCAGTTCCTGGGTGTGTGTGTGTGTGTGTGTGTGTGTGTGAGTGTGTGTGGGTGTGTGAGTGAGTGTGTGTGTGTGAGTGAGTGGGGGAGTGTGTGGGGGAGTTTGAATTGTAGGTTAGGTTAGCTGTATTACATGAAGATACATCCACAGTAAATACATTCACACATTTAGTCTAAACAAACTAGACATAATTCATACAAACAAAGACATTCCACGGGATTCAGATGGCTGAGCGGTGAGGGAGTCGGGCTAGTAATCTGAAGGTTGCCAGTTCGATTCCCAGCCGTGCCAAATGACGTTGTGTCCTTGGGCAAGGCACTTCACCCTACTTGCTTCGGGGGGAATGTCCCTGTACTTACTGTAAGTCGCTCTGGATAAGAGCATCTGCTAAATGACTAAATGTAAATGACTACATGTAAATGTAAATGTCTCCTAGAAGCACGCAGCATCAACTAGTCAACAAATATTTGATTTAGCTAACTTCATCCATTACATTTTCCATGTTTTATTCATTCAGCCGTGTTGGAGCTGTGCCTCTCCACCCCAGCCAGCAGGGGGCAGGCTGAGAGGAGCTGTGAGGATTATAGACACACAGCTCAGGCTGGAAGAGATACTGAATGATATGTAAATGTATGTAATGCTAATACACAGCAATGTTCCTGCATATTTCAGGCATGAAGCCTTTCTTTAACAGAAGGGTATCAAGAGAAGGCATCATTAGAATGCATGAATGACTCAGAGACTTGAACTCTCTGGCCTGTCAAGGCAGCTCACTCCAACACCACACATTTAACAGCATCACTTGTGTGATTCCATTTCAAACACAGATACCCCCCCCACACACACACGGTCAGTCACCTGGGTTCCCAACATGCTCCAGGCGTCCCAGAGCTGGCTGCTGGGTGACGCGGTACAGCAGCTCGCTGGGCTCACTGTCCTGGTCGCTGGACGACAGCTGCTGTGTGGTCAGCTTCTTCACAGAGTTCTCCTCCAGGACCAGACCCTTGTTCACCAGCACCGAGGGGGGGAGACGGTCCTCTGGGGGGAGAGAGGCTTGGTAAGAGACGTGAAAATAAAGAAGGGAAACAGGAAGGGAAACTTTGTGTTACAAAGACACCGATGGACAGAGAGTGAAAGAGAGGAGAAAATAAAGAAGCACGAGAGAAGGAGCGAGAATGAAAGTTGGATCCACCTAGAGGCAGCGCAGCACAAGAGTTACAGAGATAGAATCTGATAAAGAAAATAGATCAAAAAGGAGAAAGATGAGACAGGGGGGGGTGTTCCTCCTCCAGGAGACGACAGAGGCGTACCAAGCACACTGATGATGAAAGACTGGTCGAGCAGCTTGTTGCCGTCTGGGTCCACCAGGTCAAACCTGAAGGAGACACTTCCTCCTGGCTCACCCTTCTCATGTCTGTACTCCAGCAGGCCTGCAGGACACACACACACACACACTGCTAGCTCACCTCCTCAGAGCTACATCACATCTGGCACTGTCTGTGTAGCACAACATACCATCCCTCAGACAGTAATATCTAACTGCAGAACGGGATCATGAAAAACCTTGAGAGTTTAGGTTGGTTTAGCTGCAGTTCTATGGGCGTAGGTGAAGCCCTCTGACACTCTTGTAAAAAGGCCTCTACAAATAAGATTTGATTTGATGCAAGCGCCAGAGAGAGCATGGGGAGGGGAGCGAGGGGAACCTTTGTTGATGTCCTGCTGGGTGAAGCTGCGCAGGGTTCTGCTGGTGGAGATGGGCTCCTGGCGGCCACTCCGCCCCAGTACCAGACGTCCAGCGGACGGGTCCTGCGTCAGAACGTACGACAGCTTCAGGCTGTCTGAGTCCACGTCCGTCCCCCTCAGGTTCTGCTCAGTGATCTTGGAGGACGAGCCTGGGAACACACCGAAGTGATGGTGCCCACACCAGCACAGCTCAGTGATGATGCCCACACCAGCACAGCTCAGTGATGATGCCCACACCAGCACAGCTCAGTGATGGTGCCCACACCAGCACAGCTCAGTGATGATGCCCACACCAGCACAGCTCAGTGATGATGCCCACACCAGCACAGCTCAGTGATGATGCCCACACCAGCACAGCTCAGTGATGATGCCCACACCGCAGCTCAGTGATGGTGCCCACACCAGCACAGCTCAGTGATGGTGCCCACTCCAGCACAGCTCAGTGCATTGTTACGGGATTGCCAGATTTTACTTGCTATTCGACATCATGAGAAACAGATTGTTGAAATTGTTTCCACCTATCAAAGTTAAAGTTGCTACAGAGACAGGAGAGTAACATGTCCTAACAGACATGTCCTGTCCTGTGTGTCTGACACCTCCGTACCTGAGGCCAGCTGCAGGCCGCGGTTAATGGTCATGCGTGGTCCCTCGCTCCTCGTCAGGTCCATGGTGAACTCCAGGGTCCCTGTCTCGGTGTGGACCCCATCGGTCAAGGAGAAGCCCAGCTGGTCACTGCCCCCACTGGCGGTGTCGGGCGTGTACACCAGCAGGTGGTCCAGTACGTCCTGGTAGGAGAAGGAGGCCCCCTGGGGCAGCACGCGGCCTGCCAGCAGGGGCTGGGAGTAGAACTGCCGCCGCCGCAGCTTCCCTGGGGAGGACGACAGGCTGAGCAGCTGTGTGTGTGTGCAGCGTACAGACACACACACTTTCACTTTATGTAAATATTGATTTGCTATCAATATACTTCACAATATACTTCACTTGATATTAGAAAATAGGGGTGTCCGTGTATGTGTGTTCCAGTACCATAGGAGGGTTTCTTGGTGATGGTGATGACGATCTCGTTGTCAGGAGTGTCCTGGTCCAGGACGTGGAAGGAGGAGTTGGTGATGACCACCCCGGAGTTCTCCTCTACATGAACACTGCTCACAGACACCACAGGCTGCCTGTCCTCCTGGCTCTGGAGCACACACACACACACACACACATCTTTGTAAGGTCATCAATTCATCTCCAGGTCTGAGCAAAGCTAAATGATGGGTTTCTGGGGGTGGGATTGGTTTGCTTTCACACCAACCCGTAACCATAACAACCACCAAGTGATCAATCACTTCAATCAGCCGGGGAAGTCTGAAGTTATATTTCTTCACTATAGAAATCTAAATCAAATTGGAGTTTGGAGCATTTAACATTGACAGACTTGTACGATAATACCTATTATTGATAGTACTCTACATTCAAGCCATGAGGTTACATCCGGTGAAGAGATGTGGTTCCATCTAGCAGACCTGCTGACGTGCTCACAGACCTGAATGTCCATCAGGATGCTGAAGGCCTCGGTCTGGCTGGAGCCGTCGCTGATGTAGAATTTGACTGAGTCCTGGCGGGCGCTCCGCTGGGCGTCCTGGACGTAGAAGATGGAGTCTGACATCAGCTCCTCCACCGAGAACGGGCCCTCCGGGGTGATGACGCGTGCTCCACCCTGAGAGCCCCCTGGGAGAGAAACCAAGCACGTGAGGCTGGTGGAGGTGAGGCTGGTGGAGGTGAGGCTGGTGGAGGTGAGGCTGGTGGAGGTGAGGCTGGTGGAGGTGAGGCTGGTGGAGGTGATGCTAGTGGAGGTGAGGCTGGTGGAGGTGAGGCTGGTGGAGGTGATGCTGGTGGAGGTGATGCTGGTGGAGGTGAGGCTGGTGGAGGTGATGCTAGTGGAGGTGAGGCTGGTGGAGGTGAGGCTGGTGGAGGTGATGCTGGTGGAGGTGAGGCTGGTGGAGGTGAGGCTGGTGGAGGTGAGGCTGGTGGAGGTGATGCTAGTGGAGGTGAGGCTGGTGGAGGTGAGGCTGGTGGAGGTGATGCTAGTGGAGGTGAGGCTGGTGGAGGTGAGGCTAGTGGAGGTGAGGCTGGTGGAAGTGAGACTGGTGGAGGTGAGGCTGGTGGAGGTGAGGCTGGTGGAGGTGAGGCTGGTGGAGGTGATGCTAGTGGAGGTGAGGCTGGTGGAGGTGAGGCTGGTGGAGGTGATGCTAGTGGAGGTGAGGCTGGTGGAGGTGAGGCTGGTGGAGGTGATGCTAGTGGAGGTGAGGCTGGTGGAGGTGAGGCTGGTGGAGGTGATGCTAGTGGAGGTGAGGCTGGTGGAGGTGAGGCTGGTGGAGGTGAGGCTGGTGGAGGTGATGCTAGTGGAGGTGATGGGTAAACTGGGTGTGTAATTTGTATTTTATATAGCAGATGCCTTGATTGAAAGGCTCCTGGAAGACTGTAGATATCATTCAGAGACGATCCAGACAGTTCTGAGCTCTCATCACTGAGTTAGCATCTCTGCTGCTGTCATCCGCCCCAGCTGAAGGCCTGTCAGGGTGATGACACCGCAGTGCAACATGTCAGCCTGCTCACCAGACACTCTGCTGGGCAGGACTCCTACCAGACACTCATCCACCAGCCACAGATTCTCTCTGGTGCTACTTAATGTTACCCTATGCATGAGTAGCATAGTGTGTGTGTGTGTATGTGTGTGTGTGTGTGTGTGTGAAAATACACGTAGGTACAGTGTTTGTGTCGGGTGCACCCTCGATTCATGAATAGAAAAGGAAAACAGTAAATCAAAACTAAACAGTTGTGTGTGTGAGACAGCATGTATCTCCACACTGGCCCAGCCATCCCCAGACTCTGTGGCCCTTGGGGGCCAAACCATATGAATGAGTCTCAATCAGTCTGCCTAGCCTCCTGAATACCAACGCCTGCCCCCCGGGTCCCGACTCTGGATCAATGCCCCAGCAGACAGGAGAGGAGAGTTCTCCCAGACACATGGAGGGAAGACAGCCCCATGGTAACACAGAAGCTGTCTGCAGGAGAGTTCCCACCACACACAAGACACGTCTGATACAGCACAGGTGCCCCCAGCAGTGCTGACCTGTGTGTGTGGTCTCGATGTGGCCGTACTTGGGAGGACTGACCATCCACACCAGCAGCTCACTCCTGGGTGTGTCCACATCGGACACCAGGATGTGATTGGTGGACAGCTGAACCCTCCCCCCTTCCTGGACCTAGAAGCAATCAACCACAGAGCAGACATCAAATGTAGGGCAACTGTGTGCATCTGACTGACCATCAACATCAGATAGTGGCTAGTTTGCATCAGCTCTGGTTAGTGAGACTAGAGGCTAGTTAGCATCAGCATCTATATACGTAGTGTGTGCATCTGTGTGTGTGTATCTCTGTGTGTGTATCTGTGTGTGTGTGTGTGTATCTGCTGCATACCTTCATGCCACTGCGTACTGTGACCACAGGTGGCTGGCTGGGCTTGGACGTGATAGTGATGGTGAACATCTGGTTGTCCAGGCGATTTTTGTCTGCGTCGAACACCACAAAGTGGAAGATGTCTGTGACTGGCTGGTTCCCTGTGCCGAAGGAGGTGACGTACCTGGAGGGAGGAGAGGGTTCCTGGATGAAGCTTCACCTCTCTCTCTACATGTCCTCCCTCACTTCCTGTTTCTGTTCTTCTGCTTTCAGTCCTCTGCTGTTTTAACAGCCCACACTGGAGAGGTGCTGCGCTACATCACTCCTGACCCAAAGCATCAGTTCAGATCTCTACAATGTAGTGAAAAGCTATGAATAAATACATTTTCCTTCAAATCTGTTTAAAAAAAACACCCATTTTGGTGACACAGTCTGGTGAGTCCTAAAGGCTGGGAGCGTCACTGTAATAATAGGTAATGTGAACATTTCCTCAGAGATCTTTTCATAATGTTAGCGTGCTAATAGCACCAAAGCTAATAGGCTCGGCTCATTATGGAAATGCTGCCAGTTAGCAAGCTGGCTTACACCTCAAAGGAGCCCTATATTGCACAGATGGGAAGTTTAGCCTAAGATAATTAGCAACGCTAATACATGACAGTAAATCTGCCACAAAATAATGGGAAAAGAACTATGCTAAATGTTAATTAATATGAGATTGTACAGGTCCCTGCAACACTAAGAGAGAATATTTTAACATCTCAACACAAACTGTTAATGTAAATGAAAATAAAATGACTTGAGTGAAGAAAGTAGTTTGGAACTAAATCAATACTTGTTGGGGTGTGTGTGTTGGTGTGTGTGACGGAGTACCGGATGCGTTGCAACTGGATGTCCTGCATGGTGAAACTGGAGGACTCTGCCAGCTCCTGGGGGGATCCTCTCACCGTGAGGGTCAGCAGGCCGTACATGGGCACCGACACCAGCTGCACCCAGACCTGCTCAGACGACGAGCTGTCGTCCTGCACACACACAACTGCTAGTATCTGTGTGTGAGGTGAGTGTGTGTGTATGTGTGTGAGTGAGAGAGACTCACGGTGTAGGCCAGGTGTGTGTGTGTGATGACGGTGCTGCTCCTCTCCTCCACCTCCAGACTCAGTCGGGCGTGGGGGTCTCTCCTCGGCCCGCCCCCCCCACCCCCCTGCACCAGCACCTGCACCACGCCCGTCACCATGGACACACCATCGCTTACAGAGACAGTGATGGTGTCGTCGTCGTGGGAGCGGCCGGCATGGCGGTACTGCAGGACCCCCCGGGTCACGTCACTGAAGGAGAAGGTGTCGCCTGGACACACAAACAATGCTCATACCAGCTGGGTGTGTATGGGTCTGTATGGGTATACATATGGGTGTGTGTTGTGTGTATGGTGTGTGTTCCTCACCACTCCTCATCTCTGTGTGCAGGTGTGTGTTGAACAGGGTCCCGTGGAGTGGAGCCTCCGCCAGCTCAAACTGCAGCTCATCTGGAGACGTATCTGCATCTGATACAGCCAGCTGCTGTCCTCCTGCACACACACACACACACACACACACCACAGAGTATTTAGAGGCTCTGCCCCCAGGGATAGCCTCCAGGTTTGTGTGTGGTGTATGGTGTGTGTGTGTGGTGTATGGTGTGTGTGTGTGGTGCATGGTGTGTGTGTGTGGTGCATGGTGTGTGTGTGTGGTGCATGGTGTGTGTGTGAGAGCTCACCAAGGGCTGCTGTGCCCCCAGGGCTAACCTCCAGCAGGGGGTCCAGGATCAGGAAGACAGGAGGCTGCTGATGATTGGCCAGCAGGTGGATGGAGAAGTCCAGCTCTGGACTGGTGTGGTCCCCATCAGACACTGATACACACACACACACACAGGTTGAAAAGAGACTCATTAAGCTGTATACACAGACCCACATTCACACACATACACGCGGTGGTGTACACACACGTCCCCACTCACACACGCATGCACACCCAGATATCCAGTAATTAGCATGTACTTCTTGGAGAGGAAGTTTTTAAAGAGCACTGTAGGGGGATCTGACACACTTACTGATGTTAACTCACAAATATGATATGAATGATAAACCCTATAAATCTCCTTCCAGCAGGAGTAGAATTAAAGATTGAAATCAATGCCCATAGTTAGCTAATGCTGCCCCACTACAACAACCACCATCACACTGAAGAAGGAAACAGTATAATCTATAATGAGCTGGTCTGGGTCAGAGCTGACCCCTGACCTGATGCGGATGGGATCAGAGGGCTGGGGTGGTCATGAGGTGGGGTGGTGTGAGGTGGTGTGAGGTGGTGTGGTGTGAGATGGGGTGGTGTGAGGTGGGGTGAGGTGGGGTGGTGTGAGGTGGGGTGGTGTGAGGTGGGGTGAGGCGGGGTGGTGTGAGCTGGGGTGTGAGGTGGGGTGGTGTGAGGTGGGGTGGTGTGAGCTGGGGTGGTGTGAGGTGGGGTGGTGTGAGGTGGGGTGGTGTGAGGTGGGGTGAGGTGGGGTGGTGTGAGGTGGGGTGGTGTGAGCTGGGGTGGTGTGAGGTGGGGTGAGGTGGGGTGGTGTGAGGTGGGGTGGTGTGAGGTGGTGTGAGATGGGGTGGTGTGAGGTGGGGTGAGGTGGGGTGGTGTGAGGTGGGGTGGTGTGAGGTGGGGTGAGGTGGGGTGGTGTGAGGTGGGGTGGTGTGAGGTGGTGTGAGATGGGGTGGTGTGAGGTGGGGTGGTGTGAGGTGGGGTGGTGTGAGGTGGTGTGAGGTGGGGTGGTGTGAGCTGGGGTGGTGTGAGGTGGGGTGAGGTGGGGTGGTGTGAGGTGGGGTGGTGTGAGGTGGGGTGAGGTGGGGTGGTGTGAGGTGTGGTGGTGTGAGCTGGGGTGGTCAAGTCAAATGGAAAGGAGAGTGTGAAGATGGACATGCAGCTAACCATAACCTGCTGCTAGAGTCCTCAGATACTAAATCTGATTCAGCAACGTTCTGCAGGTCACACGAGGGGCTTATAAGATGAGTTCTGTTCTGGGAAAGATCCTGTTCCTGAAGTGGAAGTTGACAAAATGTGTGGAACTGTCCTGAAGTGTGTGTGTGTGTGTGTGTCTGCGCGCGCACAAGAGAGAGTGGGGAATAAAAAGAGACACTGAGAACTTTCTTTTCACTTTTGACTTCCTTTCTTAGGGCGGGTGTGTTTTATGGCCAGCGAGTCCTTGTGGAATTCTAGGTGTGTGTGTGTGTGTGTGTGTGTGTGCCCTCACTACAGTACGTGTAAGAGGCCAGTAAAAGCCTGCCGCCACAGTGCCACCAGAGAAAGAGAAGCCATCAGTCTTTGCTGCAGACCAATAAACACGCCAGGCAGACAGTGGAGGGGTGAACACCAGGTCAGGAGGATTGGTAAAGGGGAGGAGAGAGGGGGAGGAGAGAGGGGCGACTCTAAACCCAGTGGGGAAGGAGAAAGCCACCATAGAGGAAGAAGATGAAGGGAGGAGGAGAGAGGGGGAGTGATTGTCTCCTGCTCTCCAGAACAACAAGGAGAGAATATAGATCTACCTGTGAAATAGACATTCAGGGACTCTGGGAGACCTGTGTTTGGGAAACAAAACATTATAATAGGTTATATTCTGCTGTGACAGATAGGAGTCAGTCAGCCTGAACCCAGGGATTGCGGTGGCTGAGTGGTTAGGGAATCGGGCTGGTAATCTGAAGGTTGCCAGTTCGATTCCCGGCCGTGCAAAATTACGTTGTGTTCTTGGGCAAGGCACTTCACCCTGCTTGCCTCGGGGGGGAATGTCCCTGTACTTACTGTAAGTCGCTCTAAGAGCGTCTGCTAAATGACTAAATGTAAACCCTGCTGGTGTGTGTTTGCATGTGTCCTCACCTATGAAGGAGTACTGGTAGAGCTCCTGGAGGTGTGCGGGGGCTGGGGGAGGGCGGTACTGGATCCTGCCCTGATTGATGTCCTCCTGGCTGAAGGATCGCACGGCTCTGTAGGGTTTGTCTCTGTGCTCCACCACACCTGCACCAACACATCATCATGTTACCACCACTCCTGCACCTGCATCCTCATGTTCCCTGTCTGCTCTTCTCCTGCTGTGAGTGTGTGTGAGTGAGTGTGTTTGGTGTGTGTGTGTAGGAGGGCAGGGTACCGTGGCTGGGGGTCAGGGGCTTGGTAATGTTGTAGAGCAGCTTCTCACTAGGAGAGTCAGTGTCCAGGAAGGACAGAGCTGCTGGAGTGATCACTGTCACACGGTCCTCCAGGGCCTGGGGTTGGGGAGGAGGGAACAAAACCAAACATTCAGTCATACATGTGTACTAGCAGGTGTGTGGGGATCCACACACAGGCAGGCCAAGAGACACACACAGGCACATGAGTATATAGAGCCACGACAGCTGGCACAAGGGGAAGGTCCCAGTACGCACCGTGAGCTGCAGGTCACAGCTGGGGGCCAGCTGAGGGTGTCCAGGGGTCTGGGCCAGGACGCTCACCGTGAAGGACTGGGCGTCGCTCAGAGAGTCGGGAGAGCCCTCGGTGGACACCTGCAGAGAAACACCAACAGCTGACAACACCTCCTTCTGCATCCTGACATCTGCTGTCCTCATCACCACACAGGGTAGGGGACCAAGACAGAAAGAAGATTTGGAGAGAGAGAGAGTTCTGCATCTGGAACAGACTCTCATCCTCTCTAATTCAGAAGCAACTTTTACTCATAAATCCTTCATTTAATGGTCCCAGCTTTACGTGCACCTCAATAGAAGAGCCATAACTAACTAACACCTCGTCTGACACAACATCATTTCAGTTTTATTTGATCATCTAAAACCCATCTTGTGGAACTTGATCATATTTGCTTTTACAGAAACACCCAATTAAACATCCCAGTGCAGAGCCTCTTCGAACTGCATGATTAAGTTGTGTTCACTTTCGGCAGTAGAGCCAAATCGTTGAGGGAGTGTTTAATAACCGCTAGCAGCAGTGTTGTTGTCTGCCCAGGACTGCCAGATGCCAGGATAGAGATGCCTGCTACACGTACCATTCATCATGGCGTGAACGCTGTCTCTAATTTGTCTGGGATAATCCAGGTTTAATACCAGTTTGTGAGTAATTTGGTCCTGTTACAAACCATGGACTCAGCTGATAAGACCTCATTTTCCTGATGAAGACTCATAACAACGGTTTAGAGGAACACAGGTCCACAAAGACAGGGAATCATGATGAGAAAGGAGGGGGAGGAGGGGGAGGAGGGGGAGGAGGGGATGAAGGACACAGGAAAGGCATAGTGATAAAATGATGAGGTAAACCAGAAATGAAGAGGAGAGATGAGTGAGAGATGAGTGAGAGACCAGGAAAGATAAAGAGGAAGAGAGACAAACTGAGACACACAAAAACAACACATACACACCATCTACACACTATACACCATATCTAAACCACATACACACCATCTAGACACTATATACACACCATATCTAGACCACATACACATCATCTACACACTATATACACACCATATCTAGACCACATACACACCATCTACACATCATCTACACACCACATCCAGTGTCTACCATCTCTGCACCACGGTACTCCCACACCCTGGTCTGCTCACCTGGAACAGGAAGGTGTCTGGGCGGGGCCCGGGGCCGTGGTGGCGGTACCACACCCGGCCCTCGTTCACGTCCTGCTGGGTGAAGGAGCTGGTGGGGGTGGAGGTGCTGTCCTCCGCTGAGGGCTGCCACCCCTCCACAGGTCCGTCAGAGGGGACAGGCACCAGCACCACCTCACCTGGGGGAAGAGACAGAACAAGCAGCGGAAAATACAAAAATCAGTAGAAAAGAGAATGTTACGATTTAGACGTTAAACAAAACAAGTGATAAACAGCCGTAAAGCGAGGCAGACAGCAGCTGAACATGCAGGAGTGTGAGCAGAGACCAGGTACCGTAGGTGGGGCTGCCGCCGGGAGACACGATGCTGTACAGGATGTCCTGCTGTCCTGCTCCCTGGCTCTCTGCCCGCAGGTACCTGCTGCCCAGACGCACCTGGCCCCCCGCACGCACCCACGCCTGGGGCAGCGACACCAGCCGAGGAGGGGGCGCGTCCTGGGGACACCCGCACACTACTCAGTACTCAGTACTAACCCTACTCCTTTGTTTTGTCCCTTAACAAGGCAGGTCTGTTCCCTCCCTCACTCTGAACACACGGGTGTTAGATACAAGCACCAGGGAGGTGGGCCTCTCTCTCAGGTCCGCTTCTCACACTGTTACCATGGAGCCATCAGAGGGGTGGGGGTGTGTGTGGGGGGGTATCAGCTGAGTGGGAGGGTGTGGGAGGGGGAGAGATGGGTGGGGGGGGGGGGGTTAGGAGCCAAATCCTTTTGCAGAGAGAGAGATGAGGTTCTGAGCAGTCCATATTAATAAAGTAGTTTGTTTCATCATCTCCCCAGCACAGGCGGAGGGTGAGGTGTGTGTGGTGTGTGTGAGGTGTGTGAGGTGTGTGTGGTGTGTGTGGTGTGTGTGGTGTGTGTGAGGTGTGTGTGGTGTGTGTGAGGTGTGTGTGGTGTGTGTGAGGTGTGTGTGGTGTGTGTGAGGTGTGTGTGGTGTGTGTGAGGTGTGTGTGGTGTGTGTGAGGTGTGTGGTGTGTGTGAGGTGTGTGTGGTGTGTGTGGTGTGTGTGAGGTGTGTGTGAGGTGTGTGTGGTGTGTGTGGTGTGTGTGGTGTGTGTGGTGTGTGTGGTGTGTGTGTGGTGTGTGAGGTGTGTGAGCTGGTATTAAGTTGAGGGGGATCAGTAAATCAACACCTTTGAGGTATGAAGCTATACAACAAAAACCCCAGTGACTCTGCAAAAACTAATGAATAAAATAAACGAAAGCTCAACGGTTTTCCTCGACTACGTAAGAATGCTCGAAGTTCCCAGATGGAAGCGTATATAGGAACTACAAATCTAAACACACCAGGTCTGGACTGGGACTGAAAAACGGCCCGGGACTTAGAAACGCAGACCGGCCCATGACCGTGTATTATTATGATATATATATATATTTTTTGCATTATGCCACGGCCGTTTCGGAAATCTCCAGACTCTCCCGACGGCCAGTCCAACCCTGAAACACACAGTAAGACCACACACACACACACACCTCCTACCAAGATACTGTAATGAAAAGCCAAGGCGGCTTCTTGCCAAGCCAGAGAGCTGAACACAAAGAGCTCAGGGCTCATTACAGCCCTGCTCCTTCCAGCTCCCAGCTCAACCATCCATCTCTCTGGGCCCTCTGGCCTGGCAGCCTGGCAGCCCAGGCCTCGGCTGGGGGCAGAGACCTGGTGGGGAGGGGAGGGGAGGGGGGAGGAGGGTCTATCATGGTGCTCTCTGCTGCAGCTCCAGAGGAATGCAGCTGAACGTGTCAGTCTTCTCCTGACCTGAAGGAGCAGGTGACCCTGCAGAGACGGCCTCCCTGTGGAGGAGTCATACCTGGATCAAGTTTCTCTAGCGAGGTTCTCTACCAGAGGTTCTCTACCTGAGGTTCTCTACCTGAGGTTCTCTACCTGAGGTTCTCTACCTGAGGTTTTCTACCTGAGGTTTTCTACCTGAGGTTGTCTACCTGAGGTTCTCTACCTGAGGTTCTCTACCTGAGGTTGTCTACCTGAGGTTCTCTACCTGAGGTTCTCTACCTGAGGTTCTCTACCTGAGGTTTTCTACCTGAGGTTCTCTACCTGAGGTTCTCTACCTGAGGTTCTCTACCTGAGGTTGTCTACCTGAGGTTCTCTACCTGAGGTTCTCTACCTGAGGTTCTCTACCTGAGGTTCTCTACCTGAGGTTTTCTACCTGAGGTTGTCTACCTGAGGTTCTCTACCTGAGGTTCTCTACCTGAGGTTCTCTACCTGAGGTTTTCTACCTGAGGTTCTCTACCTGAGGTTCTCTACCTGAGGTTCTCTACCTGAGGTTCTCTACCTGAGGTTGTCTACCTGAGGTTCTCTACCTGAGGTTCTCTACCTGAGGTTGTCTACCTGAGGTTCTCTACCTGAGGTTCTCTACCTGAGGTTGTCTACCTGAGGTTCTCTACCTGAGGTTCTCTACCTGAGGTTCTCTACCTGAGGTTTTCTACCTGAGGTTCTCTACCTGAGGTTCTCTACCTGAGGTTCTCTACCTGAGGTTCTCTACCTGAGGTTTTCTACCTGAGGTTCTCTACCTGAGGTTCTCTACCTGAGGTTCTCTACCTGAGGTTCTCTACCTGAGGTTTTCTACCTGAGGTTCTCTACCTGAGGTTCTCTACCTGAGGTTCTCTACCTGAGGTTCTCTACCTGAGGTTTTCTACCTGAGGTTGTCTACCTGAGGTTGTCTACCTGAGGTTCTCTACCTGAGGTTGTCTACCTGAGGTTCTCTACCTGAGGTTGTCTACCTGAGGTTCTCTACCTGAGGTTGTCTACCTGAGGTTCTCTACCTGAGGTTGTCTACCTGAGGTTGTCTACCTGAGGTTGTCTACCTGAGGTTCTCTACCTGAGGTTGTCTACCTGAGGTTGTCTACCTGAGGTTCTCTACCTGAGGTTGTCTACCTGAGGTTCTCTACCTGAGGTCCAGCCTGACAGACAGCAGCGTCACAGCCTCTGAAGCCAGGGTGAATATAGGAGGGAGGACAGAAGGATATTGATTTATGGAGGAGAGGAGCGCGGCCTAAATTAACTGACCTGTCTGCTGGCGGTCAATGGAGCTTTGCATCAGCTTATTGACGCTGCACAATGGCTGTCTAGACTGGGTCTGAAAGAGGTGTGTGTGTGTGAGTGTGTGAGTGTGTGTGTGTGTGTGAGCGTTTGTATAATATCAAACTTTTAGGTCACAACAGTTAGGTTGTGAAAGTGAAAATCTATTAGATAGTGTAACTATGAATGTATGACCTGGGTGTGTTCAACTCTTATGTAGTGTCTGTATGAATGCAAGCCTGAGTGCATAATGTACTTGGGTGTGTATGGGTATGCAGGTAATATGACTTCTTCAGCCCTCTGCTGCAAGATGAGAAGTGTGTCTGGTGTGGGTGTGTGTGTGTGTGTCAGGGATGGGCGTGTGTCAGGTGTGTGTGTGTGTGTCAGGGATGGGCGTGTGTCAGGTGTGTGTGTGTGTGTCAGGGATGGGCATGTGTCAGGTGTGTGTGTGTGTG
Organism: Osmerus eperlanus; assembly: GCF_963692335.1. Classification (NCBI taxonomy): domain Eukaryota; kingdom Metazoa; phylum Chordata; class Actinopteri; order Osmeriformes; family Osmeridae; genus Osmerus; species Osmerus eperlanus. The sequence continues at coordinate 10,330,167 of NC_085042.1, read as the reverse complement.
TGTCAGGGATGGGCGTGTGTCAGGTGTGGGTGTGTCGGGAGGTGATGATGTAGCAGTGCCTGCAGGGAAGAGAGCTGTAGTGGATGAGAGCTGAGAAGGTCTGTCTGCTATCAGTCTAGACATCTAGACACCTCCCAGCCCAGACAGGCCTCACCTCGCCCCCTGGGATGGGGCAACAAAGGAAAAAAAACGGTTTGTCCTCCAAGGCAACTCCCCCTCCCTCCCCCTCCCTCCCCCCCCCCCTCTCTCCCCTCCCCTCCCCCCCCTCTCTCTCCCCCCCCCCTCTCCCCCCCTCCCTCCTCCCCCCTACCTTCTGGGTGATGTCCACCAGCAGCAGGATGTTGAGGTAGCTGTGCCCGTCGTTGACCTGCAGCAGAGCTGAGTCGTTGCCGGGCTGCGAGCCCTGGTGGATGTACTGCAGGCGCTCCCCGCTCAGATCCTCCAGCCTGAAGCGGCCCAGCGGACGCTCGCCGTGGAGACGCTCGCCGTGGAGACGGCTGATGCGTCCGTGGCGGGGAGGGGTGAGCACCATCACCAGGACCTCCTGGGGATTGTCAGGGTCCTGCACCTGCAGCACGGCCCGGGACAACACAGCCGCCTGGCCCACCCCCACCTCCAGGGGGCGCAGGGAGAGGACCTGGGGAGGCTGGGGGAGAGGGTGGAGTCAGATCTGCAGGGAGGCTGGGGGAGAGGGTGGAGTCAGATCTGCAGGGTGACTGTATGGGGTCATGAGACACAGCAGACCTGCAAGGTGACTATGTGACTGTATGGGGTCAGGAGACACAGCAGACCTGCAAGGTGACTATGTGACTGTATGGGGTCAGGAGACACAGCAGACCTGCAAGGTGACTATGTGACTGTATGGGGTCAGGAGACACAGCAGACCTGCAAGGTGACTATGTGACTGTATGGGGTCAGGAGACACAGCAGACCTGCAAGGTGACTATGTGACTGTATGGGGTCAGGAGACACAGCAGACCTGCAAGGTGACTATGTGACTGTATGGGGTCAGGAGACACAGCAGACCTGCAAGGTGACTATGTGACTGTATGGGGTCAGGAGACACAGCAGACCTGCAAGGTGACTATCTTACTGTATGGGGTCAGGAGACACAGCAGACCTGCAGGGTGACTATGTGACTGTATGGGGTCATGAGACACAGCAGACCTGCAAGGTGACTATGTGACTGTATGGGGTCAGGAGACACAGCAGACCTGCAGGGTGACTATGTGACTGTATGGGGTCATGAGACACAGCAGACCTGCAAGGTGACTATGTGACTGTATGGGGTCAGGAGACACAGCAGACCTGCAAGGTGACTATGTGACTGTATGGGGTCAGGAGACACAGCAGACCTGCAAGGTGACTATCTGACTGTATGAGGTCAGGAGACACAGCAGACCTGCAGGGTGACTATCTGACTGTATGGGGTCATGAGACACAGCAGACCTGCAGGGTGACTGTAGAGTCAGGAGACACAGCAGACCTGCAAGGTGACTATCTGACTGTATGGGGTCAGGAGACACAGCAGACCTGCAGAGTGACTGTAGAGTCAGGAGACACAGCAGACCTGCAAGGTGACTATCTGACTGTATGGGGTCAGGAGACACAGCAGACCTGCAGAGTGACTGTAGAGTCAGGAGACACAGCAGACCTGCAGGATGACTATCTGACTGTATGGGGTCAGGAGACACAGCAGACCTGCAGGGTGACTATGTGACTGTATGGGGTCATGAGACACAGCAGACCTGCAGGGTGACTGTATGGGGTCAGGAGACACAGCAGACCTGCAGGATGACTATCTGACTGTATGGGGTCAGGAGACACAGCAGACCTGCAGGGCGACTATCTGACTGTATGGGGTCAGGCACTGTGCCATGTGTCTCAGTGTTATTTATGCGTCTCATTAGAGATGAGGGGGAACGTGAGACCACCTACGAGGAGCCTACAAGCTGAGGCATGTTACCGTGGCGCTGAGGCATGTTACCGTGGCGCCGAGGCTGACGGCTGCTGTTCGTCTCTCACTTCCCCCTCTGCCAGACACGAGCAGCCGATCACAGAGCTAACACTGGGTGGGGGTGGGGTAGGAGAGTGGGGGTAAGTAGGTGGGGATGGGGTGGGGAGGGCAGTGAACCTATGAATTAATTGTTTTCTATTTTGGTCAGGGTTAGGGGTTTGGGTTAAGGTTAAGGTTAGGGAGGGGTCAGGGAGTGATCCTGAGGCCTGGGGGTCACGCCCTCTCAGCAACATCTCACACCGTCACATCTGACAGCTTGTTATCAAGGCTCAGCCAACACAGAACATCTACAGATCTCTAGATCTGAGAGGATGTCCATGGCAACACAGTCACGATGCTCTTCTGATCAGGAGGGAGAGAAAAAGAGAGAGACTCTGAGAGTGAGGAGGGGTGTAGAGAGAAAGAGAGAGAGACTCAGAGAGTGAGGAGGGGTGTAGAGAGAAAGAGAGAGAGAGACAGAGAGAGTGAGGAGGGGTGTAGAGAGAAAGAGAGAGAGAGACAGAGAGAGTGAGGAGGGGTGTAGAGAGAAAGAGAGAGAGAGACAGAAAGTGAGACAAAGAGGGAGGGAGATAGATCAAATGAGTCAGACAAAGTGACAAGCAGACAGACAACAAATGAGAGAGGAGGGATATAGAGAGAAAGAGAGAGTGAGGAGGGGTGTAGAGGGAAAGAGAGAAATGAGGGGTGTATTTATCTATCAATCTCCTTCTCCCTCCCTCCCTCCCTCCCTCCCTCCCTCCCTCCCTCCCTCCCTCCCTCCCTCTCTCTCTCTCCCTCCACCACTGGCAGCCATCAGGCAGAGACCATACTCTCCTCTTGACTGGGTGACAAATCTTCTTCTTAATGTGTGTGTGTGTCCTACCTGCATGGACACTGCCTGCACATGGACAGTCTGAGCCGGGGAGGAGGGCTGGAGATCTGCAACACGAAGGGTGAACTCCCCACTCCTGGAGTAACACACACACACCACACACAGCAAAGAGAGGGAGAAATAGTGAGGGAGGAAAATCAGAGTCAGAGTCCAGAGGGATCACTGCTGAGTCAGCAGCTGTAATCACCTCTGGAGGCAGCAGCACACAGGCTGGTCTCACCTCTCGTATCACCTCTCATATCACCTCTCCTGTCAGCCTCAACTCTACTGGTCTCACCTCTCCTATCAACTCTACTGGTCTCACCTCTCCTATCACCTCAACTCTACTGGTCTCACCTCTCCTATCACCTCAACTCTACTGGTCTCACCTCTCCTATCGCCTCAACTCTACTAATCTCACCTCTCCTATCACCTCAACTCTACTGGTCTCACCTCTCCTATCACCTCAACTGTACAAAGCTCCAGATTCAAGCTATGCTAATAAATTGCCTTTGCTATTATGTGTCAGTTACTTATGATGATTTATTTTTAGTACGGTACAAGACTGCTGCACATGTTTATTGCTATGGCTGCTTTTCTGTCAATAAAGTGGTTGGGAGGTGGATTTGAATTACGGACATATTGCAATAAGTTGACAGCTGAACAATATCCCTCTATTCAAATATGAAAAGTGAGAGAATGTTCAATTGAAGGCAGTAATATAAGTTGTTTCTGAACTGAATTTTATGCCTCCAAATATGTCTTGCATTTTGGAAGATTCATTATAGATGAAGGGCTGTTTTAATGAACGCAGTAAAAAGCAGGGAGATCAACTCTTGATCTCAGACCATAGGCTCTGAGGCTGTGAGGTTCTGAGGCTGTGAGGCTGTGAGGCTCTGAGGCTGTGAGGCTCTGAGGCTGTGAGGCTGTGAGGATCTGAGGCTCTGAGGCTGTGAGGCTGTGAGGATCTGAGGCTGTGAGGCTCTGAGGCTCTGAGGATCTGAGGCTGTGAGGCTGTGAGTCTGTGAGGCTCTGAGGCTGTGAGGCTGTGAGGCTCTGAGGATCTGAGGCTGTGAGGCTGTGAGGCTGTGAGGCTGTGAGGATCTGAGGCTCTGGTTAATATTGTGGGAGCTGCTTGTGATCTTTTGCGCTGAGGAACATAACACACACACACTCAACTGACACTACAGGTAGAAACACTCGTCCACAGAAACACCCAACACGTCAAACATTTCATCCATTCCAATATCCGTGAGATATCTAATCCCTTCACCTGCACATCTAACCCTAACCCTAACCCTATCTGTCCTTCACCTGCACATCTAACCCTAACCCTGTCCTTCACCTACACAGCTAACCCTAACCCTAACCCTAACCCTATCTGTCCTTCACCTGCACATCTAACCCTAACCCTAACCCTGTCCTTCACCTACACATCTAACCCTAACCCTAACCCTAACCCTATCTGTCCTTCACCTACACATCTAACCCTAATCCTATCTGTCCTTCACCTGCACATCTAACCCTAACCCTAACCCTGTCCTTCACCTACACATCTAACCCTAACCCTAACCCTAACCCTATCTGTCCTTCACCTACACATCTAACCCTAACCCTATCTGTCCTTCACCTACACATCTAACCCTAACCCTAACCCTATCTGTCCTTCACCTGCACATCTAACCCTAACCCTAACCCTGTCCTTCACCTACACATCTAACCCTAACCCTAACCCTAACCCTATCTGTCCTTCACCTACACATCTAACCCTAACCCTATCTGTCCTTCACCTACACATCTAACCCTAACCCTAACCCTAACCCTAACCCTTCACCTGCACATCTAACCCTAACCCTAACCCCCTAACCCCCTAACCCTAAACCTTCACCTGCACATCTACACCCCCTTACCTGGGCTTGTCCTTGTCCTGGCTGAAGCGCACCGCCCCCCCCTGCAGCTGGGCCCAGGAGAAACTGTCGTCCCGCGCCAGTGGGCGCTCCCCGCCCCCGTCCACCACGACCAGGCGCCCACTGCTGGGGGGCTGCAGCAGCTGGAGTAACAGGGGCCCGGGGGGCCCGGGGGGGCCCTGGGTAGACAGCAGGGAGGGGGGCAGGGGCACCATCCCCTCAAGGGGCACCAGCAAGGTGCCGTTCACACGGAGGGTGGGGGCGTGGGTGTTAACTGGAGAGGGAGGGGGGGTGGAGGTGTGTGTGGGGAGGGGGAGATAAAGGGAGGGTGGGTGAAGAAAGGACAGGGAGGGTGAGAGAGGGATGAAGGGTTGGAAGGAAGGAAGGAAGAAAAGCTTCAATATATGGGTCTACTTGTCAGAAAAAAAAAAAAAAACATTTTTGTGTCAGGGTTAGATATAGATTTTCAATGGCATATTAGCATGTAAAGACTCCATGCATAACGATGGAACAGAATTCATGTTTCACCATAGCAGGTCATGGTCTTCTTGTCGGCATAGTAACCGCGTCCGCAGTCAGGGACGCAGCGTCCGTCTCTCAGGTAGGCATGGTAACGACACACCCTGCAGAGATCCTCCTCCTCACACTCCACACAGTCCTTGGCGCAGGCTGCAGAACAACAAGCTCTCACTGTTCTAGTCTTACACCTGCCCTCCTCTAATACCTGGCAATCTGACTGATATACGATGAATACAAAAGAAACTAAACAATGAATATAGAAAAGTTCACAAATTTCCCTGAAAATACTTCAAAAACTCTCTAGGAATTTTCCACCACTTTGAAACCCTTGTTGATCCTCAGAATCACTTGATTGCATTTATTACTTAGGTCCATCAAATAAGATCAATCAAATCAATCATTAACATCTAAACAGACTGCGTTGAGGCTGACTGAAGTTCTCACGTGTGCAAAGTTGCATGGAAGCATCTAGGAAGAAGTTCCTGCCGCAGCCTGCCACACAGCGGCCCAGCCGCAGCATGAGGGGGGCACGGCAGCGCTCACAGACACCTGGACCCTGACACTGCTCACAGTCCTCCTCACAGCCTGGACACAAGAACACACATCACCACACTGCAGCTTTAACTTCAAGTCAAATGTCTAACTTAGTTCAAATCAATCATTAGTTTTAATAAGACATTGACTGTTCTCATGAGAGTGGGGTACTGACGCAGGCAGGTGTCCCCGTGCTGGTAGGATCCAGGAGAGCAGGCCTGGGAACACATTCCCTCCTGCAGAACCAGCCCCTCCATACACTGCAGACAGTCTGACACCAGGGGACCCCTGCAGGAGTTACAGCTCCAGTCACACTCTGAGGAGAGAGGAGGGGAGAGAGAGGAGGAGGAGAGAGAGGAGGAGGAGAGAGAGGAGGAGGAGGAGAGAGGAGAGAGTAGAGGAGAGGAGAGAGGAGAAAGGAGGGGAGAGAGAGGAGGAGGAGAGAGAGAGGAGGGGAGAGAGGAGAGGAGGAGGAGAGAGGAGAGAGGAGAAAGGAGGGGAGAGAGAGGAGGAGGAGAGAGAGAGGAGGGGAGAGAGGAGAGGAGGAGGAGAGAGGAGAGAGTAGAGGAGAGGAGAGAGGAGAAAGGAGGGGAGAGAGAGGAGGAGGAGGAGAGAGTAGAGGAGAGGAGAGAGGAGAAAGGAGGGGAGAGAGAGGAGAGGAGAGGAGAGAGAGGAGGAAGAGATAGAGGAGGGGAGAGGAGGGGAGAGGAGAGAGAGGAGGAGAGATGAGAGGAGGAGGAGAGAGGAGAGAGTAGAGGAGAAAAGGACATAGTTGCATCTGTGAGAGGCATACACAAGTGAGAATACCATCCTGCAAAGCTGATGGAGACACACACACACAAACACACACACACACACAAACACACACACACACACACAAACACACACACACACACACAAACACACACACACACACACACACAAACACACACACACACACGCACACACACAAACACACACACACACACACACACAAACACACACACACACAAACCTAACTCAGGGTCAGAAGAAAGTGTAGGACACAGTAGGAATATGAGATAGGAAGCACAAATAATCCAGAGAGAGAGTGACACTGGCAGTGACAGACACAGCCTAGCGTCTGAGGAAGAAAGAGAAACATGAATATCTGGATCACTGCGTGTGTGTGAATGTGAGTGAATGTGTGTGAGTTTGTGTGTGTGAAAGAGAAAATGTCAGAGAAAGGGTGTGTGTTTGTGCGCGCGTGTGTGTGTTAAAGTGTGTGTGTGTTAAAGTGTGTGTGTGTTAAAGTGTGTGTGTAAGAGAAAAGGGGAGGTAGAAATGTAGCCCAAACCTACTTGGTCAGTCCAGAACATTCCCTGCACTAATGAACCCTAGTACCTCTGGTCTTAAGGTTCCAGCAGCCCAGTCAGTCAGGTGACATGGTGCCTCAGTCAGGTGACATGGTGCCTCAGTCAGGTGACATGGTGCCTCAGTCAGGTGACATGGTGCCTCAGTCAGGTGACATGGTGCCTCAGTCAGGTGACATGGTGCCTCAGTCAGGTGACATGGTGCCTCAGTCAGGTGACATGGTGCCTCAGACAGGTGACATGGTGCCTCAGTCAGGTGACATGGTGCCTCAGTCAGGTGACATGGTGCCTCAGACAGGTGACATGGTGCCTCAGTCAGGTGACATGGTGCCTCAGTCAGGTGACATGGTGCCTCAGACATCAGACCTCCTCTACATATTCACCCTGAAGGGAAACAGGACAACCTGCTCCGGCAGCAGTGAGTGTGTTGACAGCTGACAGACAGCAACACTGGATCTTGCTGCTAACTCCTCTAATGTGGTTCAGATTCGCTTCCCTGTCTCGTCTGTTCTGCATGTTAGGCTTAAGGTCACCGCAGCCTCCTCATTAGCAGCTCAGGCAGAACAACAACCAAAGTTAGCGAGCTAGCTAGCTAGCTTCCTCTGCAGGTTCACTCAGGGGTCAGAGGGTTCTCCAGGTAGCGGTGTCTGGCTCGGGGGATAAACAGTCTCCATGGTCTAGTCATCTCAAAGCAAATCTACTTCATCTCCTTTCCCCACTACTAGCAGTTAGCATAACCTTAATCATGTCAGATAGAGGTTAGCAGGTCTGTTATAGGGCCTAGGGCCTGGGAAACCCGAATTATGTTATTATCAACACCTTCCCGATAAAGGATAAAAGATTTACTTTAGTGTTTGCACCAAGCAGTCATTTCCATAGAATACCTTCAATGTCCTGCTTTAACATCAGAAAATAGCAAAAGCTGTTTGATGTTTACCTTATCTAAAAAAAGAAGGAAAACATGTAGCAGGCTACAGCAGGTTTGCGGCATTTAAATATATGCTTTGAGATGCTCACAGTTGGGACAATAACAAAAAGACGAGCTTTGGATAAACATGAAAGGCCTCATCCAGGGGGCTGGGTGAGTGAGTCAGCAGGGGGTGTGAGGGGCAGAGGAGGGTACCTGTGCAGGCTCTGGTGGTGGGGCTGGGTGAGTGAGTCAGCAGGGGGTGTGAGGGGCAGAGGAGGGTACCTGTGCAGGCTCTGGTGGTGGGGCTGGGTGAGTGAGTCAGCAGGGGGTGTGAGGGGCAGAGGAGGGTACCTGTGCAGGCTCTGGTGGTGGGGCTGGGTGAGTGAGTCAGCAGGGGGTGTGAGGGGCAGAGGAGGGTACCTGTGCAGGCTCTGGTGGTGGTGTTGAGGTAGTACTGCTGGGCACAGCTGTCCTGACACTCCCCAAACAGCAGCACCTGGGACGGATCCCTGCAGGACCGGCAAGCCCCCGCAGCCTCACAGCTCAGGCACGGGGTGTCACACGCTGCACATCCAGGGGTCATCAGGGTTAGAGGTCATCAGGGTCAGAGGTCATCAGGGTTAGAGGTCATCAGGAAGACATCTTTAAACTGTCTGAGGAAAGGTCTGTCACCAGGGCGATACTCACCATTGCAGACTCTGTCTCCGTTGGCATAGTAACCCCTGGGACAGCTGGCAGAGCAGAGCCCAGAGGGCAGGAGGACCATGGGGGTGGGACAGGAAGTGCAGGACAGAGGCCCCTCCCCGCTGCAGGCCTCACAGGAAGGATGGCATCCTGGGAGGAGACACTGACACTGTCAGTCCACAGAGACAAACTCTGACGGCCAACAAGTCTACCAAACAACCACAACGCTAGTATGAAGACATCCAGCTAGGATGAAGACATCCAGCTAGGATGAAGACATCCAGCTAGGATGAAGACATCCATCTAGTATGAAGACATCCAGCTAGGATGAAGACATCCATCTAGTATGAAGACATCCATCTAGTATGAAGACATCCAGCTAGGATGAAGACATCCAGCTAGGATGAAGACATCCAGCTAGGATGAAGACATCCATCTAGTATGAAGACATCCATCTAGTATGAAGACATCCATCTAGTATGAAGACATCCAGCTAGGATGAAGACATCCATCTAGTATGAAGACATCCAGCTAGGATGAATACATCCATCTAGTATGAAGACATCCATCTAGGATGAAGACATCCAGCTAGGATGAAGACATCCATCTAGTATGAAGACATCCAGCTAGGATGAAGACATCCATCTAGGATGAAGACATCCAGCTAGGATGAAGACATCCATCTAGTATGAAGACATCCAGCTAGGATGAAGACATCCATCTAGTATGAAGACATCCAGCTAGGATGAAGACATCCATCTAGTATGAAGACATCCATCTAGTATGAAGACATCCATCTAGTATGAAGACATCCAGCTAGGATGAAGACATCCATCTAGTATGAAGACATCCATCTAGGATGAAGACATCCATCTAGTATGAAGACATCCAGCTAGTATGAAGACATCCATCTAGGATGAAGACATCCAGCTAGGATGAGTAAACCAGCCTGGTAGTGGTGTGTGTGTGGTAAACAGGAGCGGTAGCGGTGTGTGTGTGGTAAACCAGCCTGGTAGTGGTGTGTGTGTGGTAAACAGGTGTGGTAGCGGTGTGTGTGTGGTAAACCAGCCTGGTAGTGGTGCGTGTGTGGTAAACAGGAGTGGTAGCGGTGTGTGTGTGGTAAACAGGAGTGGTAGCGGTGTGTGTGTGGTAAACAGGTGTGGTAGCGGTGTGTGTGTGTGGTAAACAGGTGTGGTAGCGGTGTGTGTGTGGTAAACCAGCCTGGTAGTGGTGTGTGTGTGGTAAACAGGTGTGGTAGCGGTGTGTGTGTGGTAAACAGGTGTGGTAGCGGTGTGTGTGTGGTAAACCAGCCTGGTAGTGGTGCGTGTGTGGTAAACAGGAGTGGTAGCGGTGTGTGTGTGGTAAACAGGAGTGGTAGTGGTGTGTGTGTGGTAAACAGGTGTGGTAGCGGTGTGTGTGTGGTAAACAGGTGTGGTAGCGGTGTGTGTGTGGTAAACAGGAGTGGTAGTGGTGTGTGTGTGGTAAACAGGTGTGGTAGTGGTGTGTGTGTGGTAAACAGGTGTGGTAGTGGTGTGTGTGTGGTAAACAGGAGTGGTAGCGGTGTGTGTGTGGTAAACAGGTGTGGTAGCGGTGTGTATGTGGTAAACAGGTGTGGTAGTGGTATGTGTGTGGTAAACAGGTGTGGTAGCGGTGTGTGTGTGGTAAACAGGTGTGGTAGTGGTGTGTGTGTGGTAAACAGGAGTGGTAGTGGTGTGTGTGTGGTAAACAGGAGTGGTAGTGGTGTGTGTGTGGTAAACAGGTGTGGTAGCGGTGTGTGTGTGGTAAACAGGAGTGGTAGTGGTGTGTGTGTGGTAAACAGGTGTGGTAGTGGTGTGTGTGTGGTAAACAGGTGTGGTAGTGGTGTGTGTGTGGTAAACAGGAGTGGTAGTGGTGTGTGTGTGGTAAACAGGTGTGGTAGTGGTGTGTGTGTGGTAAACAGGTGTGGTAGCGGTGGTCTTACTCCGGCAGGCTCCGTGCCAGGCGTAGCGCCCCGGGGGGCAGGCGGAGACACAGTGGTCGCCCAGCAACAGGGTCCTGGGCACCTGGCACCACAGACACACGCTGCCTACCCTGGTCTGGAGGTCGGCTGTGCAGCGCTGGCAGCCCTCACTGCAGGCTGGGGACACAGGGGACACATGAACACATGACTGCAGGCTGGGGACACAGGGGACACACAAACACATGACTTCAGGCTGGGGACACAGGGGACACATGAACACATGACTGCAGGCTGGGGACACAGGGGACACATGAACACATGACTGCAGGCTGGGGACACAGGGGACACATGAACACATGACTGCAGGCTGGGGACACAGGGGACACATGAACACATGACTGCAGGCTGGGGACACAGGGGACACATGAACACATGACTGCAGGCTGCAAACACCTACACACACACTACCAGACATATCTGTCTATCTGCAGGGCTGGCAGACAGAGGGGATCACACGCTCCTCTTTGTTATCTGGCAGTGGGTCAGGCTTGGCTGGCAAGTGGGCAGGTCTGGAGTCAGATGACTATCTAAGAAGACAGCAGCTGCACCAGGAGACAGCCAGCTGATGAGAGGGATAAGTAGCAGGGCTGGTACAGGATCAGACCTTGAGAACTGTTGGAAGATTTCCTCTCTTGACTGTGGATCAGAGACACTGGGAGGGAGAGATCCACCAGACCTCCGCAGACTTTCATCCTTACTGAACAGGAAGGTTGTCCAACGAAACCCTTTTCAATAAAGTTTGATTGATTGATTCTCCTCAGCTGGGCTGTGGGTCAGGGTGCCACTATGGAGAGCATGCCACTCTGTGTGAATGTGACATTAAGACACCTCTTCCTCATGGAAAGTAGGTGTTTTTGAAGTCTGCGCATTTCTGAAAATGTTTTGTTTTCAAGTGAACTGAGGCTTTGTTTAACACAGAGGACAATAGACATGAAATAGTGTGGGTGATATTCAAACACACAAGCGCTCCACTGAAAGCTGTCCCCTGTGTTCATCTCCCCGCCAGCTCCCAGGTGATCCTGGCCCTGAGCCAACATCAACACTACAGACAACACTGCTATCATTTCACAGCTACACCTCCCCTTTCTGTCACATTATATCATATCAACATTCCTCATATCAGCATACACATACATGAAGTAGCACTGACTTTCCACACACACACACGCACACACACACACATACACACACACACACACACACACACACACAGGGAGGAAAAACACATGAAACTTCTGTATTATCGACTGGATGTTCAGACGAGCTATAACAATAACCTGGTGTTGATTGATCCTGACCTCCTTGTTGAGTTCCAGTGTTCTAACCCTCAGCAGAGCAGATTTCAGGTCTGCAGATCTGAATGACTGCAGACTCAACACATTACATTTACCAAGGAAGACATGTTTCTGAAAAGTTTGCCTGTAGAATCCAGAAGTTTTTTGTCAAAATAAACAACCCAAGGGTTTGAGAAATCCAAAATCGAATTAGTCCATAGCAGAACTAGCTCTCATGAACACCCATTAAAAGAGGTGAAACGTTATCGCTTGAGGGAAGCAGAACCGTCTTCTGGCTGCAATTAGCCGGTCTGAATGTTCTAGCCTGTTTTTCGAGGCCTAATGAAAGATTTAGCCCACGATACACCAGGGACGCCTGTCAAAGAGTGAAGCGAGGCTCTGCAGACCAGAACATTCATCCTGCTTGATCCTATAAATATTAAACAAGAGCTTTTAAGAGATGTGTCCCTTAATCCCAGTCCAGCTCAGGGTCACCTTGGAACAGGAGGGAACAGCAGCCAGGCTGGAGAATCACCCTTGGGCTCCCCTCAAACTTTACCCCATGGTAACAGTAACCATGGTAACAGTAACCATGGTTAGCTAGAAATTATGCAGTTATGGGGCTCCATAGATCCCTGATGGGGGCAAACTGATTTCCTTTGCCACACACACACACAAACAGGTATCACAGTTTTTAAGCTCTGAATAGAACTTTTAGTTCTGCTGCTGTTTAATCGGTGTGTGCGTGTCAGTGGGGGGTGTTAAGTACAATGTCAGTGTCTGAAGTGCCACAAGCCATCTTTTATTTTATTTTTTTGGCTGAGGACAATCAATTAAGGTCCCAGGGAACACTCTCTCCTCATCCTAGGGAACAAACTCTCTCCCCATCCTAGGGAACAAACTCTCTCCTCATCCTAGGGAACAAACTCTCTCCTCATCCTAGGGAACACACTCTCTCCTCATCCTAGGAGCAGTTGCATCTCACCTCTGCATCTCACCTCTGCATCTCACCTCTGCATCTCACCTCTGCATCTCACCTCTGCATCTCACCTCTGCATCTCACCTCTGCATCTCACCTCTGCATCTCACCTCTGCATCTCACCTCTGCATCTCACCTCTGCATCTCACCTCTGCATCTCACTGAACAGCCACTCCTGCTAACTCCAGCCAGGGAGTCAGGGTCTCAGATACACAAGCTATGCACAGCAGGGCAATGAGGAAAGAGGAGAAATCCATCTGCCCAGCTAGGTAAAGAATATCTTCGTGTTCCTTGTTAAAACAATGCTCCAGAAAGTTTGAGGAAGGATCTTCTCCAGGGACTCTGCTCCAGTAGTGTTTACTTATCATAATAGGACACAGTCCATACACACACACACACACATCAACACACATCAACACACACACACTCTCACTCACAAACACGCTCACACAAACACACTCACATACAGTTGTGTAAACTACTTAGCGATTAAACTTTATTCAGATTCTGATACACTAGTTCTCCCTACTCCGCCCAGGGGTCAGCCTCACCTTGGCAGGACCCAGCAGGGCCGAGGTAGTGTCCCTCGGGGCAGCGCGTCCTGCAGTATCCGCTGTGGAGGGAGCTCTGGGGAGCGCAGGCCTGGCAGTCCGCCTGGGAGGGCCCGGAGCAGGACGGGCAGGAGGGGTGGCATGCTGGGGGCAGGAGGAGTTCATATTAGGAATGATGACATAACTCAATACTATAGCTCCCAGCGTTCAATGAAGGGAATCCTGTTTGTGTTCTTAAGACACTACGTAGCAGTATCATACAGTATCGTACACCACAGTAGATAATGTAACTAGAAGTACCGATAAGAACATGAACAGTTAAGACAGGCAGCCAATGAAGAGTCATCATCGTAAAAGAAGATTTTCTAATGAATTCTAGATGAAGGCAACCTTTTGTTGCCTCCAATCCTCCTCAGTTAATTAGAGGAAGTTGTCGAGGCACCCAAGCAGTGCCGGTCTGCTGACTCAGGGTATCAGCCTACTGCCTCAGTCTGTAAACCAGGGACAGGCAGATGGTTTAATGGTGGAATTAAACTAATTTCCATGGAAACATAATGAGTGTTCTTAGCGTTCTGACCAGGTGAGCCTGGTGATTCTCCCTGGAAGAGATGCTGCTCTGGGGAAATGCTTCATACCTTTTCATATGCTTTGGTACACGAGGGAATCGTATCGACTAATTGCACGATGCTTTCATGCCTCAGTGGAGTAGCTTCCAGAAGCTCGTCTCCCTTTTTCTGCTCACCCATGCTTAGTGTTGCATCAAGTATAAGTAACCTTACAAACATTTAACATTCAAAGTCTAATTTCCTCATGTTAATAGTTGTGCGGTCCTCTCACCTAGACAGGTGTTGTCCTGGACGTGGAAGCCTTGGGGGCACTCAGAGACACATTGGTCATCGTGGAGGATGAAGGGTGCAGAGCAGGAAGTACAGTTGTGGGCACTTCCTCCCATGCACTGAAGACAGGAAGTGTGACATTCTGGAAGAATCGAAAGAGAGGGAAGGGATTGAGGCTTTGTTTGGATAAAAGTGAGAAGGAAAGAGAACGTTTTATTGAAAGCCTTTGATGCTGACTTGACACAAATATTGAGCATTTTAACACTGTTCTGGTAGCAGAGCTTTAACTACTGATGGGAAATCTAGGACAAAAAGACAGCTATTGTCAGGCTCTTGCTAGGAGAACTCAGACCCGGATTCTAAGTGTGTGTGTGTGTACGTGCATGTTTGTGTGTACAGTGTATAAATGTGTGTTCTTAAGTTGAATTGTGCTGGTGTGTGTGTGTAGTGCAGTAGGAGTGTGTGTGTGTAATAGGAGTGTGTGTTTGTGTAGTGTCAGACAGCTAACAGAGGGACTTCCTGTACACCTCCAGGACAGATCCTACCTGCTGCCCGTCAGCTCCCCAGAGGCTGGGAGGAGCCAGGCTCCTACTCAACACTGTGTTCAGGAGCGGGTGACAGAGAGACACATGAACCTGCACTTCCACAAACCTCCATACCCCCACCCCCCAACTCCCCGCCCACACACACACACACACACACACACACGTGTGTCGAGCAGCAGGAGCTGGAACAGTCATGGGGCTGTCCAGTCAGACAGACACACCCTGTGTCTGCTCTGGCAGCTTAACTTGTCAACAGTGAAAAAGCCCATCTATTTCTGTAATTGAGTTTATCCTCCCTCTCTCTCTCTCTCTCTCTCTCTCTCTCTCTCACAATGCCGAGGGCATATTAAATAGGACCGCTGTCAACATGCCCTTCGTTGGAGGAAAGAAGGGGAGGAGAAAAAGATAGACAGCAGTCACCATCTACCTTTTATTGCTTCTGGGATATCTATGCTAATTTGTCGGCAGTTGTGGGGGAGGATATTGATCCTGGTACTTTTCAAATTCATTCCCTTGCTAGTTCATTCTCTGAGGATTTTGACACAAGAATAGGCCAATGTACTTCACTTTGGATTTTGCTGAGGATGCATGATCAAGATGTGTTCAGTGTTCAGGACGTATTTATGATCTCGCTTCCCTTTTCATGTTCAGAAGTTTCCCAGGGAGGATGTGTGGTGTGTTAGTGTTGTGAGTGAGCCAGTTAGGGGTGGCCTGAACGCAGAGTTGCATTAAGCCTTCTACTCTGACTATCTGTATGCTGAGGTAGGGTTACAGGGGTGGGGACTGAAGAGAGAGAGGGATTTACAGGCTGGAATTTCCTCTGAGACACCCGATCTGTCACCAGAGCAGAGGTGAGCCTGTATGTGTGTGTTTTGTCCTTCCATTTTGACCTGTCTAGGGGCCTTGTGCATGTCCCCCCCGGTCCCTCCTGACCCCTGCAGCCCCACCACATTCACTGTCCTGCTCTAGGAGCACCAGGACGCTTTTAAGCTCTGACAAGGAACCACAGCCAAACACATGAGGCCATACAGATGAATAAATAGTCAAAGAAGAACCCTAATCAAATAAAAATATGAGTCAGGTGGCTGAGCGGTGAGGGAATCGGGCTAGTAATCCGAAGGTTGCCAGTTCGATTCCCGGTCATGCCAACTGACGTTGTGTCCTTGGGCAAGGCACTTCACCCTACTTGCCTCGGGGGAATGTCCCTGTACTTACTGTAAGTCGCTCTGGATAAGAGCGTCTGCTAAATGACTAAATGTAAATGTAAATCAAAGTTGGCAGAGAGCTGACAGCAGTGAATGCATGTTCTCCTAAGGATTAAATGGATGGCTTTTCCATTTTAGAGACACATTCAGTTAGGATTTACACTGAAAATTGAATGTTGAAAAAAAACTAAACAAATAAACAGCTAAAGATGAACAATGGAAGGATAATTCTTCTCCGGAAAGCCAGAATGTATAAACTAACAGGAAGCTACATGAACTCCAGAGTCTGCGCTGCAATTACAGTAATAGCTAGCTGTGCTCTGTGTGAGCTGTAGGGTCCAGCTGGTGGTTGACTGTAAAGCGAGCGCAGTGCTCCAGAGCTGCCCCTGCAGCGTGGGAATGGAAAGCAGTAAAAGGATGTCAGTGGTGTCTTTCTGTTCCTGTAAATGCTGGCCTCTCCCCCCTAATGAGCAGTTGAGTGTTGTTAGATAAGCCATGAGCTCATAGGAAGAGGGGATGTAAGCTCAGATAGTGACAGAGGTCTTGTTCGGCCTCAGACAAGCTGGAATTTCCCAGTCCTGGCAGGTGTGAAAGCACTGCGAGGACTCACACAGACACAGAGTCTGTTAACCAGAAGCTGAAAAGGCTGTTACAACAACAAAAGGCTTGAACGGCAGTGAAATACCACTGCTGTAAGTTCACTGAAGATGAACAAACAGCACTTGCGGTTACAGAGACACACACTGTGTACCCACCTCGGCAGGTGTGTGACGCGTCCAGGTAGTGGCGTGCGGTGCAACCCGACACACACACACCCCCACCCCCAGCAGCACCCTGGGGCAGCAGAGCCTCCTCTGGCTTCCTGCAGGCCAGACAGCCAGACGGGCCGGGACCCAGACACACCCGGCAGGACACATGGCAGCCTGGGGAGGAGAGAGTTAGGGTTAGGACTGGGAGAGAGGGGGAGGGTTAGGACTGGGAGAGAGGGGGAGGGTTAGGACTGGGAGAGAGGGGGAGGGTTAGGACTGGGAGAGAGGGGGAGGGTTAGGACTGGGGGAGAGGGGAGGGTTAGGACTGGGGGAGAGGGGGAGGGTTAGGACTGGGGGAGAGAGTTAGGGTTAGGACTGGGGGAGAGGGGGAGGGTTAGGACTGGGGGAGAGAGTTAGGGTTAGGACTGGGGGAGAGGGTTAGGACTGGGGGAGAGGGGGAGGGGGTTTAGGGTTAGACACACTCACAACCCAGCCAAGGATCTAGTTTCCATTTGTCTTCATCACATACAAGGTAATAACAGCTCCAGTTTGTGTGAGAGCGCTTGATTGAGCCAGCTGTTACTGTGTCCCCCTGAAGGAGAGTCGATGATGTGTGAGCTCATTAGCAAGCATGCGGCTTGTAGGAACAATAGAAGGCTGAGATTATGTCTAATGTACGGGGGAAGCAGGGCTGGGGGTGATGCAGGGCTGGGGGTGATGCAGGGCTGGGGGTGATGCAGGGCTGGGGGGGATGCAGGGCTGGGGGGGATGCAGGGCTGGGGGGGATGCAGGGCTGGGGGGGATGCAGGGCTAGGGGTGATGCAGGGCTGGGGGTGATGCAGGGCTGGGGGTGATGCAGGGCTGGGGGTGATGCAGGGCTGGGGGTGATGCAGGGCTGGGGGGGATGCAGGGCTGGGGGTGATGCAGGGCTGGGGGGGATGCAGGGCTGGGGGGGATGCAGGGCTGGGGGGGATGCAGGGCTGGGGGGGATGCAGGGCTGGGGGGGATGCAGGGCTGGGGGTGATGCAGGGCTGGGGGTGATGCAGGGCTGGGGGGGATGCAGGGCTGGGGGGGATGCAGGGCTGGGGGGGATGCAGGGCTGGGGGGGATGCAGGGCTGGGGGTGATGCAGGGCTGGGGGGGATGCAGGGCTGGGGGGGATGCAGGGCTCAAAAGGCAACGAAGGGAAGTGTTACTAGGATCATTGGGATTAATTAACAAACAAGCAACAGGTTGTGTTTGTGTGAAGTGATAACTGGTAGCTGTGTTTGTGTGAAGTGATAACTGGTAGCTGTGTTTGTGTGAAGTGATAACTGGTAGCTGTGTTTGTGTGAAGTGATAACTGGTAGCTGTGTTTGTGTGAAGTGATAACTGGTAGCTGTGTTTGTGTGAAGTGATAACTGTTCTTACTGTGGCAGGCCCCGTCCTGAGGATACAGCCCCTCTCCGCAGGCCTCCACACAGCGGCCCCCACTGAGGGAGCGTCCGTCTGGGCAGCGCGAGCACTGGGAGCCCCCGGGTCCAGAGCAGGAGGAGCAGGAACCTGGACAAGCTGGAGGCAAGAGGACCCAGGTCACACATGCTGGCTTACAGTAGTGGTACTCAGTCACATGCTCACAGTGATGTTTGTGTGTGTCAATGGACACTATATAAAATAGTAGCACACCTCAATGAGACCTCAAAATGTGGACACAAAATAGATGTTTTCAAGACAGTTTGTAGTACATGTTTTGGTTCTGAAGAGATACGTACCTCTACACCTGCTGTCACTTTCAAGGTAATGCCCTTCAAGACAGTCGGAAACACATTTCCCATGATGCAAGGCAAAACCTGGGGGGCAGCTCATGCACTTGGGGTTGTCAGGGTAACAGGAGGCGCAGGAGGGGTCGCAGGCTGGGGGGGAACAGTCACACAGATCAGCTTCAGTACTGGCTCTTCACTTCAGTGCAACTGACAACAAACAAACTTCTGCTTGTGATTCCAGACAAAACTCTGAACACAGTTCACAGTCTGAATACAAAGAATCCTCCTGGATCTATATGGTCTGTATGTGAGGGTTTCCCTTACATACAAGGCATTCAGAAAACCAACGTGCTAAAACATGACTGTTGATGAAACATTTCATCAACCACGCTTGAGGGTATGAGAAATGTCAGCTGTCAACGCAACTAAACACACAAACACACCCAGCCGGAAGAGCCAGGGAGGAAGTCCCCCATGTCTGCTCGTGTTTCCACACTCTCTTATTCACCTGACCCTCACACAGCTCCTCAAAGGTTTGACGTGCGTTAAGATGGCCCATGGGTACGTCCCCCACAACCCTCAAGCTTCAGCAGGAGGCTGCCTTCAGGCGCCACCTGAGAACAGCAGCTTTGCCCTTCCACTCATCCCCACCTGAGAACAGCAGCTTTGCCCTTCCACTCATCCCCACCTGAGAACAGCAGCTTTGCCCTTCCACTCATCCCCACCTGAGAACAGCAGCTTTGCCCTTCCACTCATCCCCACCTGAGAACAGCAGCTTTGCCCTTCCACTCATCCCCACCTGAGAACAACAGCTTTGTCCTTTCACTCATCACCGCTTTGCCCCTCGCTACCATCTCTTCTGTTAAAAATAGAAACTATGCATATGCTGATTCAAGCAGATCTGGAACTTCATTAGAGTAAAATACAAATAAACAAATTCCAATTCAACATGGATTGTGGTTCTGCCAGCTGACTGGCTGGTTTCCAGGGAGGGAACCAGCACATCCTTCACCTGCAGGTTACTGTGTCTCCCGCTCACGGGAATGGTGCATTGTGGGCCGCTATCTCCCAGGATAATGTGTTTACTGAGCGTAGAGTGTTCACAGGAGAGCGCTAATCCATGCTGTAATGGAAAATGCAGATGTGGGCTGGAGAGTCTCTGAGAGCCGGAGATGCTAAATTAGCATGTGCACCAGGGGAGGCACCAGGGGAGGCACCAGGGGAGGCACCAGGGGAGGCACCAGGGGAGGCACCAGGCGGGGCACCAGGGGAGGCACCAGGGGAGGCACCAGGCGGGGCACCAGGGGAGGCACAAGGGGGACGACCAGGGGAGGCACCAGGGGGGGCACCAGGGGAGGCACCAGGGGAGGCACCAGGGGAGGCACCAGGGGGGGCACCAGGGGAGGCACAAGGGGGACGACCAGGGGAGGCACCAGGGGGGGCACCAGGGGAGGCACCAGGGGAGGCACCAGGGGGGGCACCAGGGGAGGCACCAGGGGAGGCACCAGGGGAGGCACCAGGGGAGGCACCGGGGGGGCACCAGGGGAGGCACCAGGGGAGGCACCAGGGTGAGGAGGGTGAGGAGGGTGAGGTGGGAGGAGGGTCAGGAGGGTGAAGTGGGAGGAGGGTGAGGGGTGAGGTTTGTCAGGGCAGCAGCAGCTCACCATAGCAGATGCCTCTCTGCGTGTAGAAGCCTGGTCCACAGTCTGAGACACACACACCCTCTCTTAGCAGGAGGGCTGGGGAGGAACAGGACACACACTCCTCTGGACCCGGCCCAACACACTCTGAACATGACTCATGACAACCTGAGAGAGAGGGAGAAATATCGGTCAGAAGCCCCAGCAGACTGTTTTGAGGTCCCTTCAAATAGTGACTGTGATCTCTTTCTCCTATCTGTCTGTGTGTGTGTGTGTGTGTGTCTGTCTGTCTGTGTGTGTGTGTGTGTGTGTGTGTGTGTCTGTCTGTGTGTGTGTGTGTGTGTGTGTGGGGGGGGGGGGGGGACTGAGCTCCTCCAGCTTACACCTCACACAGGAACAAGAGGAGCTGATGAAATATTGATCACCTTCTCTGTCTCCCTGACACTGGGACTGGCGCTTTGATAAGAAATTGTGCCTTGATCTTCTCTCAGCAGATGGCTTTGTAGCCAGAGTGCTCTTGATGTAAATTTCTGAGTATATTTAGCAGCACTGAGGAACCAGGGCCCTGTATGTGTCCCGCATCCACCAGGACATACCAGGGCCCTGTATGTCTGTGAGCCAGACTGTGTGGCAGGAGGATAGTGTGATAATGACAAAACAATCACAGCAAAGAAAAAGGAAAGAGTACATTGATTTATCGATGTTTACAGTGCTACAGAATTTATCTAGCTATCAGATTGTCCTACCAGCCTAAAATAAACAGGTAGGATGAAAAGTGAAAAAAGTAGGCAACAGTAACCGGGTGACTATTCGGGCAAAAGTACAAACAGATCTGGGACCAGCCGCTAATGTGTCTACTCTTCCTGTCAACTCTCAGCTAACACAACGAGATGCTGTCAAGCGGTGAGCAAACATCATCTCTACTGAGACTCTGCCAGGCTCCCAGAACACGCCCATCTTCCTCAGAACAGCTCTGGAATCATCTCCCATTCATCATTGTCTAAAAATAGACAAAGTAGGAGAACAAAAAAAAATTGATAGCATCAAGGCAAAGACAATATTACAGGAGAAGAAGGATGTTTATTAATCATCACCCTAACCTAAGGAAAAATGGGGGGAGGGAGGGATGGAAGATGGGGGGAGGGATGGGGGGTGGGGGGAGGGAGAGATGGGGGGTGGGGGGGAGGGAGGGATGGGGGTGGGGGGAGGGAGGGAGGGAGGGATGGGGGGTGGGGGGAGGGAGGGAGGGATGGGGGGTGGGGGGAGGGAGGGATGGAAGATGGGGGGAGGGATGGGGGGTGGGGGGAGGGAGAGATGGGGGGTGGGGGGAGGGAGGGAGGGATGGGGGGTGGGGGGAGGGAGGGATGGAAGATGGGGGGAGGGATGGGGGGTGGGGGGAGGGAGAGATGGGGGGTGGGGGGAGGGAGGGAGGGATGGGGGGTGGGGGGTGGGAGGGATGGAAGATGGGGGGAGGGATGGGGGGTGGGGGGAGGGATGGGGGGTGGGGGGGAGGGATGGGGGGTGGGGGGAGGGAGGGATGGGGGTGGGGGGAGGGAGGGAGGGAGGGAGGGATGGATGGATGGAAGATGGGGGGAGGGATGGGGGTTAGGGTTAGCTGTTGCTGACCTGCCTGACTGAGATGGGTTATAGGGTTAGGGTTGAGATGAGACTGAGATGGGCCTGGCCTGTCTTTAATGACGTTTGTTCATTTCCTGCTTGGGAGAGTACAGCTACAGCTGTCTACTTCAGCCTGTCCTACTCCTGGTGCAGAGGACAGGAGCTCTGCTCTGCTGCTAGGTTATTATTTCTGGTAAAGTCAATTAAGTCACAATCTTTTATTACAACATGTAAGAGTGACAGCTACTGAAAGATAAGATGAGTAGAAATGTGTG